>NC_135492.1:36760742-36865536 GCF_052094955.1 Ictidomys tridecemlineatus | reverse complement strand
CTATCACGATCGACAGGGCCAGCAGCGACTCCCAGAGTGGAGAGACCCCGAGAAGTACTACCCCTCTTACAACAAGAGCCCCCAGTCCAGCAGCCCCGTGCTGCTGTCTCGGCTGCACTTGGAGAAGGTAACCAGTTGGAGCCCGACTGGGCCAGTTTCCACTCAGCAGTGCTGGGGATGGAGCACAGGGGTGCTTTACCACTGACCTTGTTTTAATTTGCTCTTTTATTTTTTAATTTGATGATACAGGGTTTCAAATAATAAAGCCACTAATTGAGGATTACATCTTGTTTTCCTAAATTGGACCCAGGGATGCCTAACCACTAAGCCACACCCCCAGCCCTTTTATTGTATTTTATTTAGACAATAGGATGTTCCTGAGTTGCTTAGAGCCTTGGTAAATGGCTGAGGCTGGCCTCCCAACTGTGATCCTCCTGCCTCAGCCTCCCTAGCTGCTGGGATTACAAGCATGTGCCACTAGCTGGCTGGGATTACATTTAAATCAGCTTTTATCTAGATATTCTGGCCCCCAGATGAGAACCACTCTAGACCTCAATGAAAGTAGTTATATTATTGCTTTATAACCTGAGGACTTGATCCACTATTCCCCGGGGCTCAGTTTAAGTGCATTCGCTATACTGGACCTGCTAGCCATAATGCATGCCCGATTTCTATAAGCCTTTTATTTGGAGGGGAATTTTGTTTTCTATTTTTTTATTTAAGGCAGCAACTCTGGACATGGTGGCTCACACTTATAATCCCACAAATCTCTGGAGGCTGAGGCAGGAGGATCACAAGTTCAAATCCAGCCTCAGCCATTTAGGAAGGCCCTAAGTGACTTAATAAAACCCTGTCTGAAAAAATAAAGGCCAGGTGCAGTGGCACACACCCGTAATCCCAGCAGCTAGGGAGGCTAAGATAGGAGGATCATGAGTTCAAATCCAGCCTCAGCAATTTAGCGAGGAACTAAAGCAAACTCAGCAAGACCCTGTCTCTAAATAAAATATAAAAATAGGCCGAGGATGTGGCTCAGTGGTTGAGTGCCCCTAGGTTCAATTTTTGGTACCCAAAATTAAAAAAAAATAAAAGGGGGGTGCTAAGGATGTGGCTTGGTGGTTAAGCACCCCTAGGGTTCAATCCCCACACAAAAGAGGAGACCCTCAAAGGGGAAAGGAAAAGATGAGACATATTTAAAAGACAGAATTTAGAAGGAAGGGAGATCAGGTGTGTGAGTCTTCTATGCTGTTAGCCCCTAGTTCTCTTCCAAATCTCTAAAGACTTACTGAATGGAGGTCCACTGGAAACAGAATATTGTTGAACAGAAAGATGGGGACTTGTCCTAGATTGCCTGATCAGCAAAGGCAAAGCTGGTACTGAATTCCCGACAGCAATCCCCATTCCAATTAATGGATCCTAGAACCAGAACTAGGGGAAGTAGAAGCAACCAGTCCCCATTTGGGTCACTGTTAGGAATTTCTTATGTGCTGTTAGACCATACATCTCATTAATAAGTTTGGTTACGATTTCACGGTTTAGATGGGTGAGGTGGCACGTGCCTGTCATCCCAGCGGCTGGGGAGGCTGAGGCAGGAAGATCGAAAGTTGGAGGCCAGCCTCAGCAACTTATGGAGAACCTGTCTCTGAATAAAATCTAAAAAGGGCTGAGGACAGGCCTCAGGGGTTAAGCGCCCCTGGGTTCCATCCCTGGTACCAGAAAAAAATAAAAAAAGATTGCCCGTGTTTCATAATTTGATAATTATTTCATATTTCTCAAACCTGTAATTTGTGAAACAAATTAGAAATATTTCAGCAGTTCATCTGGCCAGCATGCGCTTCTAGATTGCAGCATTTGCATTTGAAACCGCCACTTTGCAAATTACTTCCTCTTTGATCTTTCCACCCCAATACCCCCAGCTGTTCTGTTGAGGGACCAAAATGGAAAAGGTGACTAATACCAGGCACTATCCTCAGCACTTGGGCTTCTCACCCACTTCCTGTTCATTGTCCTCATGTGTGGGTTTGGTTTGACAGTTGTCCAATGAACCCACTCAGTTAAAGGTCACCAATAGAAGTGGTGAGAACAAGCCTCACCCTAGGCACTGGTGACATCATCATGGATGGTCCTTGCTAGGTTGCTGAGGCTGGCCTCCAACTGTGATCCTCCTGCCTCAGCCTCCCTAGCTGCCGGGATGACAGGCGTGGGCCACTGGTGGGAAGGGTCAGTGCAGGCTTCAATGTTCAGCAGCCTCCCTGGCCTCTGCTCACTAAGTACCAGGAGCGCCCCTCTATGTCACAATAACCCAAAGTGACCCCGGACGTTACCAGAAGTTTCTGGGTGTTGCGGAGAGGTATGTCAGTGTGCAAAGTTGAGTAGGAATCTAGAAAAATCCATGTACAGGCTTCCTTGTGTATCATCCTCCTATGTCAGCCTCCCAAGTGGCTAGGATCATACGCATGTCCTTCCGCAACTGGGAAATCTTGTTACTATTATGCTCTCCTTTTCTGTGGCAGGGCGCAGACTCATCAGAGCGGGTCATTGCCCCCATGCGATGGGGCCTGGTCCCATGTTGGTTCAAAGAAGCCGATCTTTCCAAGATGCCCTTCAACATCACCAACTGTCGCAGCGACACCATCTTGGAGAAACGGTCTTTCAAGGTGGGGAGAGGCACACAGTCCTCTTTTTTCCTAAGAGCTACAAATGTGCCTTGTGTGCCTGATGAACAAGATTAGGTTCTAAAAAATATTCCCAGTTGTTCATGTTGAGTGCCGTTGGTGCCAGACTTAGTGATTTACAACAGAACAGTCACATCTTACGTCAGTGGATTCACTGTCCTCCGAGAGGCAGTTGTTATTTTGAGGTTCTCACGTACTTGTGATCCGATGGGATGGGAGGAGCGAGGGATGGATGTAGAACAGGGGCCTCCTGCGGAGCCAAGGCAGCTAGCGTGATTCTCGTCAGCGCTTGTGAACACGCCAGAAAGATTTCAAGACACCTCACTCCGAGGGGTAGGCAGGAGTCGATTAGAAGGGATTAAAAAAAGGAGAAACCGGGTGTGGTGGTGCACACCTGTCGTCCCATCAGCTCTGGAGGCTGAGGCAGGAGGATCACAAGGTGGAGGCCAGCCTCAGCAACAAAGCGAGGCCCTAAGCAGCTCAGGGAGACCCTGTCTCTAAATAAAATAGAAAAAGGGCTGGGGACCGGGCTCAGGGGTTAAGCATCCCTGGGTTCAGTTTCTAATACCAAGAAAGAAAAAAGCTGGATCTAAGTGAGGGACACAGAAATTAACTCCAAGGTCACATGCTGGACCTGGGTTTGTATTATGTTTGCAGTCCTGGGGGTGGAACCCAGGCCAGGGCCATGGGGACCGTGTTCCTGGCTCACCCCAGCCCTGGGCCTGGTTTTCACTTAAGCTCTTCGATGCCTCCTTTGAAGCCACAGGGTACCACTGAGACCGTATCGTCCTCTTCTCTCTCAGGTGCCTCTGGGAAAGGGGCGGCGCTGTGTGGTCCTAGCAGATGGATTCTACGAATGGCAGCGGAGCCAAGTGACAAGCCAGAGTCAGCCCTACTTCATCTATTTCCCCCAGGTCAAGACCGAGAAGGTATCGGCCACAGCGGGCTCTGGGAAGGAAGGGACCCGGAAACAAGTCAAGGTCATTGATTTAGTCAGTTTTTTCACTGCTGTGACTTAAGACCCCCCAGCAGCACTGCAGAGGGGGCCAGTGGACATGGGGCTCAGGGTGTCCCAGGTCCCAGTCCACAGACGGCGGCTCCTCTCCTGGGCCGAGGGGAGGCAGGACATCATGGAGGAAGAGTGTGGGGAGGGAGCAGCTCCCATGGGGACCAGGGAGCAGGGACTCCACTCTCCAGGGACAAATAGGGACCCCAAGCCACGGCCCCAGGGCCACCTCCTCCTCCACACCCCACCTGCCTCCAGGGGCCACCAGGGACCCCCAGGGAGCCATTCCCTGCTGGGGTTCAGGCCTCACACCCCTCACTCCTCCTCTGGACCTTCCTGTATTGTCCCCGTGGGAACTCTGGGGACACTCACAGCCACACCATCCTGTGTTGATCTTCATGTCTCCTCTATGTCCCTGTGATCCCAGCTACCTGAGGACATGAGGCAGACAGTTCACGAGTTCAATCCCAACTTCAGCCACTTAGGGAAATTGTCTCAAAATAAAGACAGGGTCTCGCTGAATTGCTGAGGCTAGCCTCCAACTTGTGGTCCTCCTGCCTCAGCCTCCCAAAATAAAAAATGAGACAAAGGGGGCTGGGGTTGGGGCTCAGTGGGAGACCACTTGCCTAGCGCGTGTGAGGCCCTGGGTTGGATCCTCAGCACCAAAGTAAATAACTCAAATAAAGTGTTGTGTCCACCTACAACTAAACAATATTAAAATACAGGCCTGGGCTGTGGCTCTGTGGTAGAGCACCTGCCTAGCCTGTGTGAGGCACTGGGTTTCCTCCTTAGCACCACATAAAAGTAAGTAAATAAAGCAAAGGTCCATCAACAAGTGAAAAAATATATTTTTTTAAATACTTTTTTAGTTGTACGTGAAAATATCTTTACTTCATTTTTATGTGCTGCTGAGGATCGAACCCAGGGCCTCCCATGTGCTAGGCAAGCGCTCTACCACTGAGCCCCAATCCCAGCCCTGAAAAAATATTAAAAAAAAAAAAAAATACAAAGACTGGGGCTGGGGCTCAGTGACAGAGTGTTCTCAGGCTCAATCCCGGTACCACAAAAAATTAATTCACAGATCATCAAAGTCCCCTCTTAAAGTACAGTGATTTTTAACATTTTCAAAATGTCACACAGCCACCATCACCATCTGATTCCAGGACATTGTCATTGCTCCAAAGAGAGGCCCACAAGAAGTCACTTCCCTTACCTCCCTGTCCCCAGCCTTAATCACCATCTTTTCTTTTTCTAGTTCCAGCAGTTGAACCCAGGGGTGCTTAACCACCGAGCCCCATCCCCAGCCCTTTTTATATATTTTATTGAGAGACAAGGTCTCAGTAAGTGGCTCAGGGCTTCACTAAGTGGCTGAGGCTGGCCTCCAACTTGCGATCCTCCTGCCTCAGCCTCCTGAGCCACTGGGATTATAGGCGTGCGCCACACCACACCTGGCTGACAGCTTTCAATGACAGGTGCGGGCTGGGGCTATATCTAGAAAGGGAAGAAAGTGTATTTTGTGGAGTTGGGATCTCTGGCATGGAAAATATTTGGAAAACACTCATTCGTTACCTCTTTTGAGTATTTCTTCTCTTTTTCTCTTGGCTTCCTGAGATCTGGTGTCTTCCTTTGGTGCTGGACATGGCCCCCCAGGGCCTGGAGTGTGCTGAGCTCACACCCCACCACTGGGGGGCGCTCTGGGCCTGGGGTTCCAATTAGAAAAGCACTAGATGCTTTGGTTTTGTTCTGTGGATCTTGGATGAGCTCTTCTGTATTTGGTTTTTCTATTTTTTTGGTGAATCACTTTAGATAATTTTTACTGATGTGTTCATTCGCAGTTTCCATCTCCCAATTTTATTTTATTTTATTTTATTTTAGGTACCAGGGATTGAACCCAGGGGTGCCTAACCACTGAGCCACATCCCCAGCTCTTTTTTATTTTATTTTTTGGGGGTGACCAGGGATTGGACTCGGGCTCTCAACCACGGAGCCCTATCCCCAGCCCTGTTTTGTATGTTATTTAGAGACAGGGTCTCACTGAGTTGCTTAGGGCCTCGCTAAGTGGCTGAGGCTGGCCTCCACCTTGCGATCCTCTTGCCTCAGCCTCCTGAGTGGCTGGGATTACTCCTATGCACCACCACACTTGGATTCCTCCAACTTTCTTCCCTCTTTCCACTCTTTCACATGAACACCCCCCGTAAGGTCCACAGAGAAGAGCCTTCAAGCTGGTACAGACTCCCCCAGTGACTGCAGTGCTTGGGGGTTCTGTCTCCCTCAGGTTTGCCCATACTCTGCTTTTAAGAGTTTGATAACAGTTGGGTGCCGTGGCACGTGACTGTGACCCCAGCCGCTCAGGAGGCTGAGGCAGAAGGATCACAAATTTGAGGCCAGCCTCCACAATTTAGGGAGGCCCTAAGCAACTTGGCAAGACGCTGTCTCAAGACAAAAACTAAAAAGGGCTGGGGATGTGGCTCCGTGGTTGAGCACCCCCGGGTTCTGGGGTGTCACTAAAAAAAAGATGATATATCTGACTTCCTAATGGCTTGCTGGCTTGTACAAAGGCCCTGTCTTCCTCTCTTTGTCACCAATCATCCAGTATTTCCATTCCGCTTCCTCTTGGAGCTCCTGTCTTACATTTTCAGCACACTGGTTGCTCAGCAACCTCACTTCTCTGATGTATTTAGAGAAAATTATGATTGTGTAAATGATGCGGCTTTTTTCTTATTGTTAAGGTAGAAGTGATATTTTTTTCCAGCTTTCTATATTCTAGCTCCTACACTCAATCTTGAATACTAAGTAGGAGTACAAAGAAGAAAGGTCAAAAACTGTGTTTTGGGCAGAGGAAAGTTACTTCAGCAAGAAACAAGAGGAAGCCAGGCGCAGTGGCCCACGCCTGTCATCCCAGTGACTTGGGAGGCTGAGACAGGAGGATCGAAAATGGAGGCCAGCCTCAGCCATTTAGTGAGGCGCTAAGCAACTCAGCGAGACCCTGTCTCTAAATAAAATAGGAAAAGGGCTGGGGATGGGGCTCAGGCCCCTGAGTTCCATCCCTGGTCCCTCCACACCCCTCAAAAAGAAAAAAGAACTAAGTTGCCCAGGTTGGCCTTGAACTTGGGATCCTCCTGCCTCGGTGTCCCAAGTACCCGAGGTTGCAGGCGTGTGTGGAGGTGGCCTCTGAGCGCATCCTCTGCCCTTGTGCTTCTAGGCAGAAGACGCCACCGGGGCTGTGGATAGCGCTGAGACCTGGGGAAAAGCTTGGGACAATTGGAGGCTGCTCACCATGGCGGGCATCTTTGACTGCTGGGAGCCCCCAGAAGGGGGCGACCCCCTGTACTCCTACACCATCATCACCGTGGACTCCTGCAAAAGCCTCACCGACATCCACCCCAGGCAAGTCTCGCTTCTCAGCCTCGGGTCCACAAAGATTCCAGCAAGGCTTTGTCCTCTGTGCTGTTAGATAGGCAGCTTCCGGGAAACTAAAATTGTACAAAATAGAGTTATCATCAGTCCAGCTACAGCATAGGCACAAACACGGCTGGGACCCAATTACCTGTCAAGAACCCATCGGAGGCAGACACGGTGGCACACATTGCTAATTCCAGCAGCTGGGGAGGCTGAGGCAGGAGGATCACAAGTTGGAGGCCAGCCTCAGTAACTTAAAAAAAATAAAGAGGTCTCGGGGACTGGGCTTGTGGCTCAGTGGCAGAGCACTTGCCCAACATGCATGAGGCACTGGGTTTGATCCTCAGCACCACATAAAAAATAAAAATATATTACGTTCACCTAAAGCTAAAAAGTAAATGTCTTAATAAATAAATAAATAGGGGCTGGGGTTGTGGCTCAGTGGGTTCCCTCTCTGGGACCAAAAATGAAACACAATGACAGAGCAAGGACATAGCTCAGTAGAAAGCCCTTGCCTGACACAGGAGGTCCTGGGTTTAATCAGGAAAAAAAGAAAATTGAGCCAATGAATAGCCCGTCCCCAGCCCTATTCTGTATTTCATTTAGAGACAGGGTCTCCCTGAGTGTCTCAGGGCCTCGCTTTTGTGGAGGCTGGCTTTGAACTCCTGATCCTCCTGCCTCAGCCTCCCAAGCTGTTGGGGTGACAGGTGTGCAGCACTGCACCTGGCTCTATTTCATTTTGAGACAGGGCCTCCCTGAGTGGCCTAGGGCCTCGTTAAATTGCTGAGGCTGGCCTCCAACTTGCGATCCTCCTGCCTCAGCCTCCTGAGCTGTTGGGATGACAGGCGGGCACTGCTAGAAATTCCTTAGTGCCATTTCTCTGTGTACTGTGGCTTCTCCCAACCACAGAAAGCTCTGGAAAGCAGAGTCATGAGACCCACCAAACCCATCATGGGTGTATCGTGCTTTTTTCTTTATGAGAGAAGTTAACTCAGTCCAAAGGCTAAAGAATCTTCTCACGCCTTCACAGTATTTGGAAAGTGGTTCCAGCCGGGACATTTATTTTTACATCCTTGTCACTGATATGGATCTGTCTATACCCGTTGCTCTGGCGATGATCACGTGTTCTCTTTTTTCTCTCAAGATGCTTTATTACTTCAAGCTTCTGTTCAGTATTTAAAATGCTTCCATCTGCAATGGCTCCCTGGGGTACTTTTTTTGGTAGATGGACACAATACCTTTATTTTATCTCGTTTATTTATTAATTTGGTACTGAGAATTGAACTCAGTACCGAATAAATAAATTTGACCCCTGAGCCCCGTCCCCAGCCCTTTTTAATATTTTATTTAGAGACAGGGTCTCCCTGAGTTGCTCAGGGCCTTGCTCAGTGGCTGAGGCTGGCCTCCACCCCTTGCCATCCTCCTGCCTCGGCCTCCCGAGCCACCGGGATGACAGGCGTGGGCCACTGCACCTGGCTTACTGTAGGTCTTTCTCATTTGGGGAGGCTGGAAAGTTTTGTGGAGAGATCTAGTCTTTAAATTTAGGCCTCAAAGAAAGTTCATTAGTTTTCTAGAATGTTCAGTGGCCTGCCCTGGGATTGGTTGTAGCCTCTCCACTGTTTTGTGTGACACTCATTCTGGGGTCTCCATGTTGACTCTGGAGCTTTCTCGGGTTGTGCTGAGGGGGAACCTGTCACACAAGGGACAAAGGGCGGGCCAGCTCCTCCTCATGGCCTGTCACCTACTAGCTGACCCATCTCTCTTCCCTCTCCTTCCCCACCCGCCCTCCTGACCCGTGGGCTAGGATGCCCGCCATCTTGGATGGAGAGGAGGCTGTGTCCAAGTGGCTCGACTTTGGGGAGGTGTCCACCCAGGAAGCCCTGAAGCTGATCCACCCCACAGAGAACATCACCTTCCACCCCGTCTCCTCCGTGGTGAACAACTCCCGCAACGACACGCCCGAGTGTGTCACGCCTCTCAGCCTCGTGGTCAGAAAGGTAAGGAGGGCTTGTGAGCTGGGACAGAGCCCAGGGGCACTTAACCACTGAGCCACATCCCCAGCCCTTTCTACATTTGATTTGGAGACAGACTCTTGCTAAATTGCTTAGGGCCTCGCTAAGTTGCTGAGGCTGGCCTCTACCCTGTGATCCTCCTGCCTCAGCCTCCCAGTCACTAGGATTACACCACCAGGCCTGGAGCTCAACTGGTTTTCTTTATTTCAATTGTTAAATGGACACAAGCCTTCCAAAACCTGGAGGGGCACAAGGAAGAAAGGTAGCCTAGCATATTTTCAAAACAAATACGACCAAAATTTAATTACCTGTTGAACAAAATGCCTTTTCGATTCTCTCCTCTCCCAAAAATCCATGTGATAAACCAAGACAGAAACTACCAGCAACTACTCAGAAGCCAGTTTATTTTGAGACAGGATCTCGCTGAGTTGCTGAGGCTGGCCTCCAACTTGTCATCCTCCTGCCTCGGCCTCAAGAGTTGCTGGGATTCTAGGTTCGCGCCCCTGGGCCCAGCTGAGTTTGGGGCACAGTGACCTCAGGAGACACTCCACCCCAGACATCCATGAAGCCTGGGCCAAGACCACACAGATGGAAACTGAATATTTGGTCCTGCTGGGACCAAATACCACACAGCCCACATCTGCATCCTCATTCTGCTCAGCTGCCCAGGGACTTCAGACATATTTTCGGGGGCAGGTCAGTTGCAAAACAGTGCTTCCTGTGTTATTCACATCACCCCCGTGATGACACAAAAATCAGTCAAGAAAATCAAATCACCCACCGAACCAGCTCCATTGAAAACAACACAAGGGCTAGGGCTGTGGCTTAGAGGTAGAGCGCCTCACTAAGTGGCTGAGGCTGGCCTCCACCTTGTGATCCTCCCGCCTCAGCCTCCCAAGTTTCTGGACATGTGCCATCATCCCCAGCTCCACGGATTTTCAGCATTTCTTTTCTATGTTTTTACAACTACAAGTTGTAGGAGCTACAGTCCATGGAATTTTTTAAAATTTAATTTATTTATTTATTTATTTATTTTTGGTACCAGAGATGCAACCCAAGGGCACTCAACCACTGAGCCCCATCCCCAGCCCTAATTTTGTTATTTAGAGACAGGGTCTCACCGAGTTGCTTAGGGCCTCGTTTTTGCTGAGGCTGGCCTTGAATTCACAATCCTCCTGCCTCAGCCTCCTGAGCCGCTGGGTGACAGGCATGCGCCACCACGCCAGGCTTCTGCAGGGTCTTTACTCTGTAAGCAAAGTCACTTTCTGGACAGGTGACATTTGCTAGTTCAGTTTGGGTGTGGGCTGTGGGTGTCCAAGAAGCAGCGGGAGCAGTGACAACAGTTAAGGAGAACTTGTACAGAGGCCACACATACAGGGAGGACTTTAGCTTGAATCCCTCATCACCGAGGCTCTTGGAAGTTCATCCTTACGTCCATAGCCTCATTTCCAACCCAACCCCCTGGTGACACCGAATTCCCTTCTGGGTTTTGTTTTTACCTTTTTTAGTTGTTTTGAGGCAGTCTTGCTAAGTTGCTGAGGCTGGCCTCCAAGTTGCTGAGGCTGGCCTCTAACTTGCGATCCTCCTGCCCCAGCCTCCCCAGCTGCTGGGATGACAGGTGGATGGAGTCACACATGGGCCTTTCCCCAGAGCCTGAACTGGGTACTGTCACCTTCTCCTTCCTCCTAGGAACCCAAGACAAGTGGCAGCAGCCAGATGATGATGCAGTGGCTGGCCACCAAGTCCCCCAAAAAGGAGGAACCCAGGTCACCCCAAAAGGACAAGTCCGATGTTCCGCAGTGGACCAGCCAGTTCCTGCAGAGGAGTCCACCCCCCGCCAAGAGAGCGGCCCCCGGCCTCCTGGACCGATGGCTGAAGCGGGACAAGGAGGAACCGCCAGCCAAGCGGCCTCACTGCCAATAGCGGCCTCCAGAGAGGCCCAGGTGAGGTCCTAGTGGAGGCCGCTGCTCAGGCTCAGGGAGGCTCCTTGCATTCTGCGTACGGCCCCTGGTTAGGCTGGCCACTGTGGGCTCCCGGGCAGATCGGCCACCCTGGCCTTGGCGGTGGTCCCCCCCGCAGCACGGGGCTGCTGGGAATGAGGGGGACCCGCTGCTCCAGGCTCTTCCCAGCCGCCGGGTACTGTTAAAATTATGTTCCTAAAGTTTATTTTTTTCCTGAATAAATTATATTTGATAGCTTTGTCCTATGCACTGGGTGGAGAGTGACATGGGTGGAGGAAGAGTCAGTCCTGAGCTCACCCCTTTTGCTGGTTACAAACCAAAGCTATTTTTGGGGGGGTACTGGGGAGTGAACCCAGAGGCGCTTAACCCCTGAGCCCCCGTCCCCAGCCCTTTTGATATATTTAGAAACAGGGTCTCACTGAGTTGCTTAGGGCCTTGCTAAATTGCCGAGGCTGGCCTCCAACTTGTGATCCTCCTGCCTCAGCCTCTCAAGCCGCTGGGATTACGCGTGGGGCTTTCTAAGCACCAATCTACAAAAAAACCCTTGGAATCCTGGACATGCCCTTTTCACTCTTGATACTTGGAAGTTGTTGGAATTCTTCAGCTGAAAATCCACCTGAGTCCTGGTACAGAGGCCAAGACCCTGTCCTTCCCGCTGGGAGAATGGAGTCCAGCCAGGAAGCCATCCCTGCCCCCCAAAACCTGTGCAAAGCTTCCCAGCCTTTGGCTAGAGCAGGCATCGGGGTGCCTGGGCTGGTGGATGGGGCTGTTGCCCTCTGACTTCCCGAACCAGTGCTGCAGCTGTCCCCAAGCCTTGTGACCTGCTCTGTCTGCAAACGCTGGATGGCTTTAGAACTGATTGGTTGAGTATTTACCCTCCGACTCTCCACCCACATCTTTAGATCCATGGAAGCAAGAATCACTGTTTCCTCCCCTTATTAACAGTACGTGCAAACATTCATTCCATGAACCTGAGCCCTCAGTGCGCCTGCCCAGCCGGAGGAAAGGGCTGCTGGGCACCTGGAGATGAAACCCAGGGGCTCTGGACCCAGCCCTTTCAAAATATTTTATTATTGAAGGCAGAGTCTCACTGAGCTGCTTAGGGCCTTGCTAAATTGCTGAGGCTGGCCTCCAATTTGCTATCCTCCTGCCCCAGCCTCCCCTGCTACTGGGATGACAGCCTGCACCACCAGGCCAGGGTTTAACTGAGGGTTCCTGGCCAGGGCAGCGAGCTGGGGATGGCTGGGCGGGAGGGGACCGAAGGAGCACCCAGGCCAGGCTTCTTTTTCTCTAGGGAGCAACTAGGAGTGTGCAGCCTGCAAATCGACCTCCAGCGGGTGGCCACAGGCACCCACCAGGCAACCCGAGAGCACGGGGTGTGGCAGGGCTGCGCTTCTCCGCTGCACGCGGGGCGCTGGCCTTGGGCCCTATGCAAATCAGGGATGGAACTTCCACCAATCAGAGGGCAGCGGAGACCCTGGCCCTGCTAATGGGAGTGCGGGACGGGCGGGGCTGCCTCGCAGAGAGGGGCGGGGCCGAGCGAGGAGGGGAAGGGAGGGGCCGCGCGAGGAGGGGAGGGGAGGAGCCGAGCGAGGGGGGGGAAGGGAGGGGCCGAGCGAGGAGGGGAAGGGAGGGGCCGCGCGAGGAGGGGAGGGCGGGGCCGAGCGAGGAGGGGAGGGGCGGGGCCTAGCGAGGAGGGGCCGAGCGGGGAAGGGAGGGGCGGGGTCGAGCGGGGAGGGGAAGGGAGGGGCCGAGGGAGGAGGGGAGGGGCGGGGCCGAGCGGGGAGGGGCGGGGTCGAGTGAGGAGAGGAGGGGCGGGGTCGAGCGAGGAGGGGTGGGGCGGGCCGAGCGAGGAGGGGAGGGGCGGGGCCGAGCGAGGAGGGGAGGGGCGGGGCCGAGCGGGGCCGGGAGGGCGGGGCCGAGCGAGGAGGGGAGGGGCGGGGCCGGGAGGGCGGGGCCGAGCGGGGAGGGGCGGGGCGCCGCGGGTCGCTCTCCGGGTCCTTTGAGCGCCCTCCTTCCGACTGCGGGGCGGGTGGTCACCCCACCGTCCTTAGGCCCCGCACGGGAGGACAGGGCCCTTGCACCGTGGCCTCCAGATTTGGCCCTGAGTGACATGGCGCTTGATCCTTTTGCTTTTGTGGCCCTGGGGGTGGAGCCCAGAGCTCTGCCAGGAAGCCCCATCCCAGCCCTTTCTGGTTTTTCTTTTTTCAATTTGTTCCTTTTTCGGTGCAGGTGACGAAGTGAACACCGTGGGCTCTAACCTGCTCACTCGGGTCCCTTCCCTCTTCTTCCGAGGCAGGATTTCCCTAAATGGTCGAGGCTGGCCTCCAACTTGCTGTCCTCTGGCCTCAGCCTCCTGAGTCACTGGGATAACAGGGATGCACCACCACTGCTGGCAATTTTCTTTTTAATTTTTTTTAATTTTTAGTTGTAGATGGACACAATACATTTACTTTATTTTTTTAATATTTATTTTTCAGCTGTAGTTGGACTCAATACCTTTATTTTATGTATTTTTACGTGGTGCTGAGGATGGAACCCGGGGCCTCATGCTAGGCAAATGCTCTACTACTGAGCCACAGCCCCAGCCCATAAATATTCTTTTTTAAATTCACATAATTTACTGGATGATTATTCACATTTGTTTTGGGATGATGATGATTTTGGTACTGGGGATTGAACCCAGGGGTACTTGACCCCTGAGCCCCCTCCCCAGATCTATTTTATATTTTATTTAGAGACAGGGCCTCACTGAGTGGCAATGGCAAGGCATTAAGCAGCTCAGTGAGACCCTGTCTCTAAATAAAATGCAAAATAGGGCTGGGGAGGGGGCTCAGGGGTCAAGTACCCCCGAGTTCAATCCATGGTACCCAAAAAGAAAAAAAAAAGCCATTTGTTTTGTGTGTGTTGGCGCACGCCTATAATTTCAGGCAGCTTGGGAGGCTGAGGCAGGAGGATGAAAGTTGGAGGCCAGCCTCAGCCACTTAGTGAGGCCCTAAGCAACTCAGCAAGACCCTGTCTCTAAATAAAATAGAAAAAGGGCTGGGGACGGGGCTCAGGGTTAAGTGTCCCTGGGTTCAATCCCTGGCACACACACACACACACACACAAAAAGACTTTTCTGAGTTTTTCTGCAAAACACCAAGACAAATCTTCTTTGGAAGTGATGTCCTCTATATACCAAGGCCAGGAAAATAGCCTTGAGCCTCAGAGACTGGCAGTGGGGACAGCGGCTGGCCTGAATACACAGTCCTTTGAAGTGACCTTATCTTTCCTTGGCGGCTGCAGCATCCTCCACATCATTCTCATAACATTTCTAGAACTGCCCTGTCTTGCCTTCACAATTGTTCTTTGTCTAAAAAGAGTAAAAGCTTTCTCCCTCAGTCATTTCCTCCAACTTGACTCTCTCCTGAAGATCACCAGGGCCACAGGCAATCAATAAAATAGGGTCAGGCACAGGGGCACACACCTGTCCTCCCAGCTTGGGAGGCTGAGGCAGGAGGATTGAAAGTTGGAGGCCAGCCTCAGCCACTTAGCAAGGCCCTGAGCCATTCAGCGAGACCCTGTCTCTAAATAAAATAGAGAAAGGACTGGGGACGGGGCTCAGGGGTCAAGGGCCCCGAGTTTCCAAGATTCTGCCCAAAATCCCCCCTGAGGACTAAGGGGGAGGGACCTCTCTGTCCCCTGGGCTTACACACCATACCTTCCCTTTCTCAGAATGACGACCAAGGGGACAGCGGACCCCCATTTTGCAGACCCTTTCCCATCCGGGGACTTGCTTTGACCCTCCGTGACTCCGGAAGGTGAGACTCACAGTGGAACTTCCACGGACCCAGAGCAGCAGCAGATGGTTGGGAGACCCAGGACCTCCTCCTCTTCCTCCTTCTCCTCCTTTTTATTGATATTAGGAATTGAACCCAGGGGTGCTGAACCCCTGACCCCCATCCCCAGCCCTTTTTACAGTTTATTGAGAGACAGGGTCTCACTCAGGGCCTGGCTAAGTTTCTGAGGCTGGCCTCCACTTTCAATCCTCCTGCCTCAGCCTCCCAAGGTGCTGAAACCTCTTAACCATTTTTAACGTTTGGTTTGGAACCCAGGGCCTCAGGCCTGCTAGGCTACATCCGCAGCCCGCACCCCGTCTTAGCTGTTTTTAGGTGCACAGGTCAACAGTGTTTAATTAGAGGCTCAAGTTGGGCCAACAAACTCGGACCTTTTTTGTCTTGTAGAATTGAAACTGTGCACCCATTAAAGAAGTCCGGTTGTCCCTCTCTCAACCCTTCATGCCATTCCACTTTCTCTCCCTGTGAAAGGACTACTCAAGATATTTCCTGTAAGTGGGATCATGGTTGGCTGTCTGTCACCCGGCTTATTTCAGTCAGCACAATGTCCCCAGAGGCCCACCCACATGGTAGGATGTGTCAGGATTTCCTTTTTCAAGGCTGAATAATATTCCATTGTGTGTATGAACACCAATTTCCTTTTCAACGGTGGACTCCTGGGTGGATTCTACCTTGGCTACTGTGATTTGTGTTGCTACACACACACCCGTGTCCAAATAATCCTTTTATTTTTTCTTATTTTTTGAGTCCCAGGGATTGAACCAGGGGTTCAATTAACCCCTGAGCCCCATCCTCAGTCCTTTTTATATTTTATTTAGAGACAGAGTCTGACGGAGTTGCTTAGGACCTCTCTAAGTGGCTGAGGCTGGCCTCCAACTTGCGATCCTCCTGCCTCAGCCTCCTGAGCCACTGGGATGACAGGTATGAGCTACTTCATAGTGCATGGCCATCCTCATGAATAAGCGTAGACTTTTTGTGCATGTGTGTGTTTTGTTTTATATTTATTTATTGGACACAATACCTTTGTTTTATTTATTTATTCTTATGTGGGACTGAGGATTGAACCCAGGGCCTTACACAGGCCAGACAAGAGCTCTAAGGCTGAGCCACAACCTAGCCCATGAGGTAGAATTAATAAAAATTCTATTTAAGAAATGAGAAATTTCACAAAAAAAACCGATTTCCACTTTTAAAAGTTCTGGGGCCAGACATAGTGGAGGCTGAGGCAGGAGGACTGCAAGTTGGAGGCCAGCCTCAGTAACTTAGCAAGACCCTGTCTCAAAATAAAAAATAAAAAAATAAATAAAAAATAAAAGATAAAAAAGTGGCATGGAGACGAGGCTCCTGGGTTTCGTCTTCAGAAGAACAAAGAATCTGGGGACACTTCTTGGCCACCCTCGCCCTGCAGGGCCACTCCCTGCACGGTGGCTCCTCCCATCTCTGGAGCAACACAGACACTTTCAGGAGGCGCTTCTGACCAGGCCCTGTCCACTTTGCTGCTTGAATATCGGCAAGAGCTGAGAGTCCCTGTCCCTTTTCTGCTGGCCAGGGCTGGTCCCTCTTGGCCACTTGTGTTGTGGGGCTCCGGACTCGCCTCGTGGCCGGCGGACTACACTTCCCAGAATTCCCCTGTCCACCTCCGGAGGTGGGCGGGGCCTGAGGTGCCTCCTGGGCTGCAAAGCCCCCCCGGGCGCTGGGCCTCCCATCACCTGCCTCCCCAGGGTCCTCCGTGAGGATGGGCCTCTGCTGCTGCTTCAGCAGGCTGCCCTGGTGGCCCAGGTCAAGGGCACAGAGTGGACACAGGGTTCTGCCTATGTCCCTGGGGCACCTGCCCGCCCTGGACTGACTCCAAGACCTCCATCCATCATGGAGACTCAGCCTCGCAGGAGAGGCTGCAGAGGCTCTCAGTCCTCGGACAAATGGAACCCGGGGACGCTCAACCCCCGAGCCCTGTCCCCAGCCCTTTATAGCTTTTATGTAGAGACAGGGTCTCGCTGATTTGCTGAGGGCCTCGCTAAATTTTTGAGGCTGGCCTCCAACTTGTGATCCTCCTGCCTCAGCCTCCCAAGCCACTGGGATGACAGGCGTGTACCAAGTGGACTGGGTAGTGACCCCATCTTCCATGGGAGACTCTGTGGCTTGTGCGGGGCTGTGTGGTGGCTGGGGACCACTCAGACCTGAGGACCCAGAAAGCAGACCCGAGACCCCACGGAGGCTACCAGGAAGGTCTGACCTGTGAGGAGCGGGATGCCCGGCCCTGCAGGGGTGGCCTTGGGGACAAGGGGATGCCAGAGATGGGAAAGGGGTACCTGGACACTCCCCGACCCCAGGCAGTGAACTGAGACCTTTCTGGTTCACAGATGAGTCATTTAAAGTCGTTCTCGGCTTCCTTTATAGATGAGGAAACTGAGGCATCAAAAAAATTTATTTTTTTTTGGGGGGGTACAGTTGAACCCAGGGTGCTGACCCATGGAGCCCCGTCCCCAGCCCTTTTTATTTTCTATTTAGAGACAGGGTCTCGCCGAGTAGGGCTTCACCAAGTTGCTGAGGCTGGCCTCCACCTTGTGATCCTCCTGCCTCAGCCTCCTGAGCCACTGAAATGACCGGCCTGCGTCACCATGCCTGGCAGCGAGAGGGGTCTTTCTCTAGACTGAACCCCAGCACAGCCAGGCCCAGACCCGAGCCTCGACAGTCAGTCAGAGCCAGCTGAAGGGTCTGGTGAGGAACCCGGGAGACGAGGGGAGGGGTGGGTAGAGAAGGTTCTAGAAGAATGGTTTTGGTGGCAGAAAACTTTTGAAGGGATGCAAAGTCCAGGAAGTGAGTGCAGGGAGGAAGGTGAGTCCAAGGGGTCCGAGACCAGGGTGCAAGGGACAGAAACCCAATTCAAACCAGTTTAGGCAGAAAGCAGTGAGTCAGGTGTGTCTGAGCTTCAGGCACGGCTGGATCCAGCAACTCCATTAATGTCTTCATTACTGGCTCCAGTTTTTCTCCTTTTTCATGTGATGATCAAAGACGGTCACTTGCTACTCGGGTCCCACGTCCCTATTATTTAGTAATGCCACGTGGGGATTATCCCCTGTTTTGCAATACTTTCAGGAAAAGTCTCAGGACCCGCTATCATGGAACCTACTGAGGTCAAGAACCCAGTTCTGACCCAATCTCAGTGGCTAGGTGAACAACGGACTTGATACACACTGGCCAGGTCCTGCGTCACATGACCATCGCTGGGCATTCAGGCCCGCAGAGCTCTGTGGCCAGGTACTGGAATGCAAGGTAAGCTAGATCCCCAAAGGAAAATTACAGCGCTACCCTCAGAAGAGTGGGAGACCCACCCCCGAGGGCGGACCCCTGGGTGCTCGAGTGCTCTTGGAGGGTCCAGGCCTTGGGATGGAGAAGACGGCCAGTCATGGGGAGCCACGTCTTCAGGAAATGGGGAGAGGTGAGCCCAGAGGCAGGGAGCAGACTGGGAAGGGCTGGTGACACGAACTGCACAGGGCAGATTTAAGGAAGAAATATGGAAGGACAAGAAAGTCCTAAGGACAACCTGAGGGGCCCTTTGGAGCTCATGATATGTCTTCAGAGGATAAATGGGTTTTTTTTTAGGTTTCCGTCACTGTGACAAAATACTTGAGAAAATCAGCTTTAAAGAGAGAAAAGGTTCATTTTGGCCGGCAGTTTCAGAGGTTTCAGTTCATGGTGTCTTGGCCCCGTGGAAAGGCAGAACATCATGGTGGGGTGAAGCTGCTCACCTCATGGCAGTGTGGAAGCAGAGAGGGAGGGAGGAAGAGGCTGGTGCCCAAAGTCCCCCTTCAAGATACGCCCCCAGTGACCTAACTCAGCACCTCTCCTAGCACCTTGCGCTGGGGGCCGGGCCTTCGCCACATGAGTCTTGGGGGGACAGTTAAGGTCTCAAACCTGGGCCGGCAGGGGACTCATTCTCAGAGCCTGTCCTGCCTACCTCCTGGACACCCAGCGTAGCTGACCCCTTGTCCCTTCCTGTGTCACCCAGGCTCATCCTGGTCCTACCCCATCTCTGGACTTCTGCCAAGAGGGCAGCCGTGGGCTGGAGGGCTCAGACGTGGCTCCCCTGCTGGGCAGGACGGGCCTCTGGGCTGGCTCTGCCCACCCCTGGCTGGGACCAGCCCGGTGCCCAGCGCGGTGCCAGCCCAGGGCAGGGCATGCAGGGCTCTGGGCAGCCCCAGGCCCTGGCTCAGTGTCCAGGGAGACTAGACCCGACACTGGCCAGGGCGCCCCTGCCACCTGGGGCCTCCTGTTCGGGAACCTTCCCTGGCTCCCACCGCCACCCAGAGCTCGCCTCTCCCTCCCTCATTTTCCCAATGACCCTTTGGGTCCCCTCTGCCCACTCCAGATGGGCCACCAGAGCTCGTCAGGGACGCCCGCTGGGGTTTCCAGGTGGAGGCCTGGGGACCTTGCCAGGCGACTTTCCACCCGCGCCTGCCCCCCGGGGACGCTAGAGGACCTGAGCTCGAGGGCGTGCGCAGTGGCAGCCTCCGTGGCCCAGGAGGGCTCCAGGCGGATCTCACACAGCCTTCGCAGAGGCCGCTCCTGCTCCCTCCAGGCCCTGCACAGCCACCACCAGGTCCCCGGGGGTGTCCCTCCCTCCCACCCTCCTTCCCTGCCCGCCCCGGAAGAAGGCGACGTGGGTGCAAAGGTCAACAATCTTTTATTGTGGCCTCCTAGAGGCCCGCGGGGGAAGGGGAGCGCCGCGCCGCCCGGCGCGCGACTCTCGCGAGACCGGAGGCGGCGAGAGAAGAGGGAGCCCAGGCGGGCCTCAGCCGTCTCGAGCCGGCCCACCGCGGCCCCGCCCACGGGTGCCCGGATGGGGGAGGCGGTCACCATAGCGACGGCCGTTGCCAAGGGCGAGAGCCAATCAGGGCGTCGCCGGGGCCGTTTCAAAAATCTCCAGCGAACAGCAGCCGCCGCGGCGCGTGGGGGGAGGGGAGGGGAAGCCGCGGCCCCGCGAGGGACGCTTTCCCCAGGACGTCGGACGCGCGCGCGCGGGCCCGGGGCGCTCACTTGCGCCCCTTGGGCACCTTGGGGACGCTGGGCTTGGCCGCCTTCTTCACCTTCTTGCTCCCCGCCACCGCCACCACCGCCGCCGCCGCCGCCGCCGCTTTCTTGGCCTTGCTGCTGCCACCGCCGCCGCTCTTGTCCTTGGCGGCGGCGGCGGCGGCCTTGGCGGGCGCGCGCTTGTCGGCCGCGGCTCGGGGGTCCGCGCGGCGCGGCGCCGAGGCCGGCTTCTTGGCCTTGTGCGCGGCGGGCGCGGGCACGGGCGCGGGGGCGCGCTTCTCGGCGGCCTCCAGCTTCTTGCGGTTGAGCTTGAAGGAGCCGTTGGCGCCCGTGCCCTTGACCTGCAGCAGCGTGTCGTTCTGCACCAGCGCGCGCACCGAGTACTTGAGGTAGGTGCGCCCGTTCTGCTGGTCGAACCACGCCACCTTCCTGGCCTCCGCGTAGATGCGCGCCAGCGACGAGCCCCCGCGCTCGCCCAGCCTGCGGATCGTCTCCACCACCAGCTGGCTGTACTTGCCCGGCTGGTTCTTCTTGCGGCTGCTCTTGCGCTTCGGGGCGGCCGCGGGCCTGCTCGCCGCCCCGCCGCCGCCACCGCCGCGCGCGCGCGCCGCCCTCTTGGCCCTCTCGGCGCCCGTGGGCGGCAGGGCCTCCTCCAGCTCCACCGACATGGTGGCCAGCGGGTTGGTGGCGGGCGGCGCGCGGAAGCCGGGGGGCCGCGCCGGGAAGAGGAAGGCGAGGGGCCGCGGGGGGCTCGGGGCGCGCGGCGGCTCCAGGCGGGAGCGGCCGCGGCCGGGCCTGGGGCCGGGCGGCAGGGCTGGGGACGGGCGGGCCGAGCGCGATCGGGGAGCCGGGCCGAGGGTCCCGGGCAGCTCGGAGGCTCCGGGAGGGTTCGGGGAAGGTTCGGGGAGGGCTCGGGGCAGCTCGGGTTCGACGCGCGCCGCTGCTGCCGCCGCCGCTGTGCCGAGGCCGCCGCGCCGTCCGGGCGTGCGCGCTGCGCTCTGGCGGGGAGCGCGCTTGGCGCCGCTTTTATAGCTCGGCGGCGGACCGCGTTGAGAACAACAACAGCCTGGTCCGGGGCCAGCGCCGACTTGTGCTTCTTGGAGTCCCTTTCCCGGCCGCTGGCTGCCCGCACGGTGTCCCTACCGCGCCACCGCGACCGCAGCCATGCGCCCCGGACTCGGTCCGAGCTCCCGGCACCGCGCAGAGGCGGCCTGCGCCCCGGATGCGCTCGGCAGAGGGGCCCGGAGAGGTGCACCCCAGGCTGCGGGAGCGCTCGAGAAGGGGGGCGCCCCGTTTGGGAGCGGATAACGGGGATCCCCGGGGTGGCCCCGCGTCCCGGAGCTCTGCAGATGACGCCCAAGAGGGCGCCACGCGCCACCGAATCCTGGCCGGGCCCAGGCGCCCCCAGATCGGGCCGCAGGACGCGCTTTCGTTTGTCCCAACTAACACAGGGCACGCCCTCCCGCGGCCGGCCCGGGCAGCGCGAGGGGCGCCACTGCTCCGAGGGGGGTCTCCTCCTGATCCAAAGGGAACGCGCGCCAGGCTCCCTCCAGCGCGCGCCTGGGGTCCTGTGCCTGGGGACCGGGGGCGGGGATCACCCCGGGACCTTCTGCAGGGACTCTGGCCTCCCTGATCTCCAAAGTGCCCCATTTGCGGATGCATGAGGAAGGTGACACTGGTTCTCCCCAGAGTCTAATGGGGACTCCAGGGCGGGGTGGGCGAGTGTCAGGTGGGGGGTCCCCAAAGGAGCGTCCCCTAGACATGGGGGGGACATAGGGGGTGGCCCAGGATTGCTGACCACGCCCCTCCCGCCTCTGGTCTGGGGAAGGAGATTTTGGCGACAACACGTGGCAGGTCCTGCAGCGGGGTCTCTGGGGTGTCCACTCTTCCCGGCCCTCAGATAGGTCCCCTAGGAGGTGGGGACGGGGCTGGCGCAATTCTGGAGGCCCTGAGCTCAGTGGACTCCCAGTATTGGGGTGCCCAGGTGGCACGCGGAACAGTTTTCCTTGAAGCTGGAGAGTTGTCACTTGGGGAGCCTTGGGGATCATGGGGGGCATTGTGGGGGAGGAAGGTGGAGTCCTCTTTCCAGGTAAATGAAATCCGCTCCACCCATGGCCTTGACCGTGGCCTTGACCGTGGCCGACAGTCAGCAGTCTCTTGAGACCCCGGCATGCCCAAACCATGGAGGGGACAGGTGGGGACAGTCAGGCTGCTACCATGTTGGGATTCCCAGCGAGAGACACAAGCTAGAGACCACTGAGGGCCCCCAAGGGTGTGGGTGGGCATCTTTGGGGTTTTGGGGTACAGTTGTCCTCCCCCCAGGAGATATCTTTGCCCCCCGTCCCAGGCCCCTGCACTGTCCCCTAGAGATGAGGACATTGAGGCCTAGTGGGAAGGTGACATTAAGTGTGTGATTTTTGTGGAGCTGGGGACATGCGTCCCCAGCACTACGAATACAGAAGACAAGTGACAGCCCAGAACCCTGGCAACGAAGCCAACCCCCTCACCCAGGAAGAAGGGACAAGGACCTCCTAACAGAAGGGGAAGTGGTTTCCAAAAAGTCCCCCTGAGCCGAGCCCTTGTGACACCTGCCGGCAGAAAGGGTCTTATGGGGACCTTGCCCTTGAACCTGGATTCAGGTCCACAGGCCGAGTCCTGGCCCCGGGCGCCTAGAAGTTTCCATACACGAACAAAAGACAGGCAGAAAAGATGGGGTCCCTCCCGCCACCCGGGGGACAGCTGTTTTTTGGGAACAAGTGTCATCCAAGACTGAGCAGAGGTGTCCCCTCTGGGGAGGTTAAGTGGCAGCCACACCTACAGTGGACCACGGTGCAGAGAGAGATAACTGGAAGAGTCAGCAGAAAGACGGCCCAGGACAGCAGGGGTGGGACCAGGCCACCAGGGGCTCGGGCTTGGGTCTCTTGAGAGGTCAAAGGGGGACTAGAGCTGGGGATCCTAGTGGAACCCAAGCCCTGGGCACCTAGGCTTGTTGTTCCTCAGGCCGAGATGTGTCCAGACACGACAGGGAGAGGAGGTCCCCACGAAGGTGCTGGTAGGCACATTTGCAGCGGGTCTGGTGGGGACAGCCCAATTAGTGTCATTTGTGACACCAGAGGCTGAGGAGGTGGCTCCATTGGAGATGATCTGTCAGAATGTCACGAGGGAGACCAGGGCTCCGAGGGGTCATGGAAGCTAAGGAGGAGAGAGTTTCAAGAAAGAAGGGTCCACCTGACCCCAGGCCCGTCCCCAGGCTGGGTGGGCCAGTGGTCAGTGCACACGGCCACCAAGACCGTCACCGCCCTGAGCCGCTGCGTCCAGACTCGTCATCAGTACTTTAGGGAACTGTGCGAAACATCCGGGTACTTTCTTTTCTCAGTAGGACACTGTCCCCTGGGGTACCCTGAACCCCCAGATACAGTAGCTCTTCTAACCTCTTCTCAAAGTTATTTTTCAGAAATAATGTCCCCTCTACAAGCCACCCAGGGAAGCAGGACCAGTGGCCCAGAGGCGACCGTGACTTCATGACAAGGCCCAGGTCTGTCCCCGGGGATGGCCACAGCGGGCCTTCATCTCCACCAGGAGGGGCCTCTTGGGGACCCTCCCTGAGCCACAGCGTGGTGACGTCAGCCCCCCACAGCCCCCAAGTAAAGTATTCGGGGTGTCACATTGTGGGAGGTGACTCCTCTGATCTCATCCGCTCCAAATAAACTTTGTGGCGTCCCCGTGGTTCTTGGTGGCCTGTATTCTTGGTCTTTGGTGGCCACCAGGTGGGACACTGTTGGAGGACACCTTTTGCTGGGGACGGACAAGTGTGACTGTGAGGCTAACCCCCACCCCTGCCCCGGGACAGGGTCGCGGGGCCCACAATCTTGGAGGCCAGGGGTGGCGTGGGGCCCGCCTCTGCCATCTTGGGGTGTCACCGCCTGGCGTCTGGGGGTCCCCGGGACTCGGCTGTGGAAGCCAAGAGATTTCCCCTCCCAGCACAGCAAGGGCCACCAAACCTGGGGACCAGGCTTCTGGTGTCTGTTGTGGTGGGAAAGTGAGGCCCGGGTTGGAGGCTGTGCCTGGGGAGGCAGGGAGGCCAAGGCTTGGGCTGGGCTCCTGCCAACTTCTGGCATCCCCTCCCGGTCACTCTGCCAGGTGACCCAAAGTGAGCAGGGCCCCAAGGGGCCAAGGGAAATGGCAGAGCAGGTCCCACCTTGGGGACTCTGGGCGCCCAATTAATTAGGGGGTTCCTGGCTGGGCCCTCAGCCTCCTCTGTCTCGGGCCGAGCTCAAGTGGGGGACATGACCAGCTATGACCCCTCCCCTGTCCCCTGTCCAGTCCCCTCCCTCCCAAAAGTCACCTCCGCTCTCTGTCCGAGTGTCCTCGAGCGCAGCTTCCAACACAGAAGTCTGGAACCTCTGTCCCTGGGGAGTCCAGAGAGGTTCCCAAACAGGGGGTCCTCAGCCCAGGGTGACCGGGCCCTTAACACCATAGAAAAGGCCTTCTAGAAGGTTCCAAGGCCCAAGCAGGGACATTTGGGAAATGGAGGGAGCTTGTGGGCCATCTTGAGGGGGACACCTGCTTTTGGGGTCCCCGGCTCTTCTTTTAAAGGAAGCACAGGCCTGTCGCGGGGCTGCGGTGACCGTGACATCCCCTCTCGGTGGCTCAGTGGTCCTGCTACAGAGAAAGGCCACTTGTCACAGGGCCCAGGTGACCGCGGACGTCCTGCCAGAGAGACTCCAGACCTGTCGCTCAGGGCAGCAGGCCCGCGTTCATGGAAGGGACAGGAAGAGGGACAGGGGACACGCTCTAGGGACCATGTGCCGCTCCTGCACCCCAGTTTTATTGGGGAGGGGGTCCCAGAGAAGTTTCTAGAAGGTCCCGCCCAGGTCCACCTCTTGACTTTTGACTGACAGCGGGGTGACACCAGACTTCCCAGGCCCCACTGAACACGGAAACTCTGGTCCCCTGGGCCCAGGGTCCAGGTGGCCCCCTGTTCCAGGCGGTTTTCCGAGCAGTGGACATCCTCCTGTTGACTCCGAGGCCCGGTGACAGGGACATGTCACTGTGTGGAGCTGGGGATCCAACCCAGGGCCTCAAGCATGCGGGCCAGGCCTCCCTCAGCCCCACGCCCAGCCTGGACCCTGCTTTTTGGAAAGAGAAGATTCTGGAACATCAGCCCTGGGCGGGGGGACCCAGGGTGAGGGGAGGGGACGTCACTTCTGGCTGGACAGTGGATTTATGACCGACCCGCGGGTCCCCGGTCAGCTTCCTCTCAGGGTCTTGATGTTCTGGTTACCAAGGGCCACTGGGGTCTGTGACCAGGGTTTGGTGATAAAAGGAGGGTCCCAGGACACCTCCGGGCTGTGAGGGATCTTGAAACAGTCATTTTTGTCTTTAGTTCTTGAAACAGTCATTTTTTTCTTAGGGCAATGTCATTCCTTGTGGCTGGTGGAGGAAGGTTTGCACCTACGGGCCTCCGTATGTATATTCCAGGGGCTTCTTGTCACACTCGCCTCCCTGGTCCTCTCCCTGCCACCAAAATATCAGGGAGAGGTTGTGTCCGTTATCTGATCAATAGGGATGTCCTGACCTTAGTAGTATCTCATTTAAATTCCGTTTTGTGGTTTTTTTTCTTTTTCTTTTTTGGCTTTTTGGTCCACAGCTGTACCAGCCAGTCCATGTGGACCTGTGGCTTCTGCAGTCTGTCCTATGTCCGTCCTGCTGCATTCCCCGTCTTCTGCTATGCTTTGAGAACTCCTTTGTCCGTGGTTCAAATCTGTGACCGTTTCCCTAGTTATGATTGGTCGTGCCACTTAGACCCTTTCCCAAGCATCGTCACCATCTCCTGTGTCCTTGGGATGGGAGTCTTTATTAGTTTTCTGTCATCAGATCAGCTGCAGACTTCTGACACCTAAGGACTATTTTTAAATGTTTTTTAGCTGTAGGTGGACACGATACCTTTATTTTGATGTGGCGCTGAGGATCGAACCCAGGGTGAGCCTCAACCCCAGCCTGGTCTTAATTTTTTTTTTTTTTTTGGTACCAGGATTGACCCCAGGGGCACGTCACCACCAAGCCCTGTCCCCAGACCCTTTTTAGATTTTATTTAGAGACAGGGTCTCACTGAGTTGCGCAGGGCCTCGCTCAGTGGCTGAGGCTGGCTTTGAACTCGCGATCCTCCTGCCTCAGCCTCCTGAGCTGCTGGGATTATAGGTGCAGCTTGAGCCACGTCATTAACGTAGCCCAAACCCCTTCGAGTCTTTCCACGGTGACAGAATCGATAAATTCCCAGTGGACCCTACTTCCATCAACCCGTGGGTCCCCTGGCAGTCAGCAGCTGGACTATCCAAGGTTTTTCAGTTTCCAATCTGAATTCCTAATATCTATTTTATTTTTCTTGGACTTTTTAATTTTATTTTTGGCACCAGGAATTGAACCCAGAGGCACTTAACAAAAGAGGCCAGCCCTTTTTATTTCTTAGTTTGAGACAAGGTCTTGCTGAGCTGCTGAGGCCCTTGCTAAGTGGCTGAGGCTGGCCTCCAACTTGTGGTCCTCCTGCCTCAGCCTCCCGAGCCGCTGGACTGACAGCTGTGCACCACTCCGCCCTGCCCTAGGTGGTCATGTTTCTTGGCACAGTTAATTTGTTTAGTGTGTGCCTTATGGTGAGTGTCAGGCAGACAGTGGTTGTTTACTTACACAAACAAGGTGTGGAGTCGTTCCACGTCAGCACTGAAATTTCAAAATGGAGTAGCTTAGGGCAAAACACTGATTTCCAAACTGAAGTCCCTCCTGTGTAGACCCAGCCTGAAAACTGCTGCTCTGTGCATCCTGGAGTAGCTCAGAGCAAGGCCCAGCCGCTCTCTGCAAGGTGACACTGAGAAAAGTCCCAGATCTTAGGGTTCTGGAAAAATCTATCTGCTTTTGCTCAATCTATTCTAAAAATGCATGTGTCTCTGGCCTTATTAATAGTGGACAGGACAATTTTTTTTTGAGGGGGGGAACCCAAGGGGTGCGTGCTTCACCCCTGAGCCCTGTCCCCAGCCCTTTTTTGTATTTTATTTAGAGACAGGGTCTCCCTGGGCTGCTGAGGGCCTTGCTAAGTGGCTGAGGCTGGCCTCCAACTTGCGATCCTCCTGCCTCGGCCTCCCGAGTCGCTGGGTTACAGGTGTGTGCCACTGCACCCAACCAGGACAATTTTCCTGAGTGAATGGGAGACAGAGAAGTGGCTTGGAGAGGCAGAGAGTTTGCTGAACTTGAGCTTCAGTCACACTTTTGATATTTTCTTTGTTCTTCCTTCTGGGCCTCCCTACTGATTATCATCATTATTATTTTTTCTTCTGTCCTATGTCACCTGGGCGGAGGGCTTCAATGGCTGTTCATTAGACTCAGGGCAAGATTTTCAGGGGTCCCGGTAGCAGCTGCCCGGCCACGGCTCCCCACAGGCTGAGCCAGCCTGGTCTTTGGGTTCCCCACGGGTCCCTCAAAGCTCCCCCAACCCCAGGGCCAGGCAGGGGGCTGGGGGCTGTGGACCTCAGAGTCTCTGCTGTCAGTAAGCATGTGGCCCAGCTCTTTGTCAGCTGCAGCCACCCCGGGGTGGCCCTGCTCCAAAGGCCCCTACACTCCCCTACTTTTTCTTGAAAGCACTTTTTGGAAAACACACCCCGGACATTAGCATATTAGTGTGGATTAGCATATTTAGTCTCAGCCTGTGCTGACAAGCTCCTGCGACCTCAGGTGACCTCGGGACCCCTCAGCCGGGCTCTCCACAGACTCACTGGCTGCAGGAGTGACCGGAAGGAGGACTGGGAATCAGGAGCCCCTGGCTCCCCATAAGTGTGACAGGACTCGGTCTTGGTCCCCTAGCCCCGCCTCAGGCCCCCTTAGCATGGGCCTTGGTACGTGGTGCCTGGAGGACCCTCTGGCTTTGAAGGTCTGGCTTTTTGGTCTCAAGATAAAGGGATGTAAGAGTCCCCTAAGAGGAGCTGGGGCAGTCAAAGTGCAGTGGGCAGGCCCTGGGGACAGTGACAGAGGGGAGGCCCCCACCAGTCTCAGAGGAGAGATCCCAACTGTGGTAGAGGCCTAATGTCTGCTTTTCCCCAAGGTGTTTTAGGACCAGCCTCTGCCCAGGGCTGGCAGGGGAGGGGACAGGTGTGAGAAGGTGGCCTTTAAGATGAAAATGTCATTGTGGAGTCCTAAACAGGAAGTTAGGTGGTGGCCCTGGTTCCCCTGTGTCTGGCCAAGGGGACCCAGGGACCTGTAGGTCTGAGGAAGCCCAGATGGATAAGCCAGGCCCCAGGAGATGGAGGCTGAATTCCAGAAAACAGAGGCTGGGCCCTGGGGGTCCCCTCCAGGCCTGAGGGAGCCAAAGAGATTTCATCCTGTTGGCGCAGAGTCACGTTCAGTGGCCGGGGAGCCCCTGGCTTTGTGGGAGGTGGGGCTTTGAACCTTGAGCACAGCACCAGCCACTCTCTCCAGGAGGGATGTGACAGACCCTTTGTCATAGTCATTCTGTCCCAGGACCTCCTTAGAAATGTCTAAGGAAAATGTGGCCACCTTCTACTGAAGTCACTCGCGGTGTGAAACCCACATGGTGCAGGAGGACGCAAAGAGAAAAGGTTCCCAGCCATTGTCGCCGCGCTCCTGCCTGCTTGGTGGCCCTGCCAGCATGGAGCCCCCAGAGTCCCCAGCAACAAAAGGCCCTCATGCATCTCCAGGGGACTGTCCACACTGCCCCCGGGGCCACCTGTCTTCTGTCCCACATCCAATTTGCCCCTTTGGACAGCTGCAGAGTGGCCCATGGTGTGGCCACCTGTGCCCAGGGTCACTCCTCACAGGAGCAGAAATGTCTGCAGGACTCTCACAGGGAATTTCCTCTCTGGTGGCCTGTGACACCCCCCCCCCCCCCCCGGTCCCCGACTGTCCTGTCTGCACACCTCTGTCACGCTCACATGCACGTGCGGGGCCCCAGGGCTTGTGCTGTGTGTCACTCTCTGGGGCCACCGACACAGCCCAGCAGCCCTTCTTTGGCTCTTGGTCACTTGCGGCCTGGTCACTTCTGGTCTCCTCACAGCACCCCCGACCCCCTGCCTTCGTTTGTCACACTTCTTCCCATTACAAGCCACCTGCAGCAGTGCTGAGGTCCCTGTCCCTTCCTGCCATGCTCCCAAGGGTCTCTGGGAATTGGCCTTCCAGAAGCTTCCAGGCCCCCCATCTGCCCACCCTCCAGGCCCTGCAGGAAGCTCCCTGGTGGCCCCTTGGTGACACCGGGCTTCTGACTGGTTTCCGTATCCTGGGTCCAGCCCGGGGGCCTGGGTGCCAGGAGGGAGGGACAGGGGACACTCCCTGGGGAACCCTGAGCCTCGTTCTGTGCTAGGAAACCTCCCGCTGCTGTCCCCACCCTTGGGCAGGAATGCTGGGGACACAGCGCAGGGACGTCGCCTGGTCCGCTGTCCGCCTTCAGACCAAAGCCTTCTCAGGATTTTCTGTCACTTTGGAGGTAAGGACCTCCCCCTCCCAGGCATGAAGATGGCCGGAGGGGACTCCATGGGACACTTCAGCTCCCCCCAGACCCCTCAGTGTCACCCCAGCCTGGCCTCTGCTTCCCTCATGTGCAGGATCTGGGACCCGATGGCCCTGGGGGCCCCAAGGCCAAGTCACGTCTGGCCTCCAAAGTCTGGAAGAATAGGACATCTTCCCAGGGGACCCGGGAGGGGACTGGGGGGACCTTGGGGAGGGCCCAGCACCAGGACAGAACCTGACAAAGAGAAACCAGCTTCTTTTCAACGAAAGTGTCCCCGAGGCCCGACTCAGGCTGGGCCATCGGGGCTGGTTTGTCTGTGTTATCAGGGGACAAGGAGGAGGGGACACCCCAGGGCACGTCCCCTAGGGGTACCCCAGAGAGTAGAGTTGGCAGCAGGGACAGAGCCCCAGGTCCTAGCTCCACTGTCCAGGTGAGAAAACTGAGGCTTGAGAGAGATTGGGGACTGTCCCCTGCGCCACCCGACCAGGAGTAGATAGCAAATCCTGGGCTGGTGACCTGATTCCAAACAGTGTCCCCTCCCACAGCCCCGCACCCGCTCCTTAAGGCCACTTTCTAGGTCTGCTTTTATCACTTTCTGAAATTATCCAGGGTCACCCCACTGGAGCGGGGACTAGTCCCTCCCACGGCTGCACATGCCCGGCCCGGCACGTAGTAGGCCCTCAATAAATATTTGTTGAATGAATGACACGGGGTTCAAGGTCAGGGGACAGGCCTAGGTGCCTTGGTCCCCCCTCCTCAGGCCAGCGGCCCCCCCAGGGACCCAACTCCAAGTGCTTGCTCACTGGGTCCCCCAGGCCACCTGGCCCTTCCTTGGGTGGCACCTTGTCTGAAGACCTAAGAGCTTCCTGGGACCTGGCCACCTAGGGGACCACTTAAAAGCCACCCGGGGGGTGTCTCTGGCCACCTGAAGTCAGCCCCCGCCCCTGCCCTCTCCCCATCTCTTGTCGCCCACCCTCTGTCCCCAACTGCCCCTTTCTCCATGCTCAGTTCACTAGAGTCTTCTCCACAGAGAGGCGGCCAGACGACTATGGGGGGGGACGGGGGACACAGCTGGGGTCCCCCGCTCTCCTCCTGCCCCACCCCCACAGCCACCTGGCACCCCAAGCCCCCTTTTCCGGGGTCCCTGCTGACCTCTTCGACTTTATCTTTGGCTGTCCCCCGCCCTCCGCAGTGTCCTTTCTGTTTCATTAGATGCCCTCCACCCCAGGGACGTGGCTGTCCCCCTTCCCCAGAGACCTTGCCTGTCTTGTGTTAACGTGACGACAAACTAGAAGTGACCCTCCAATGTCCCCAACCCAACCCACCCCCCATCCTGGACGCTGCCCCACGGGACCCGCCCAAATCTGTTCATTTCTTCCACCTGGAAACAAGGTGGCTCCTTTTTGAGGTGGCCCTTGAGAAATGGTTTAGAGTCCCCAGGGTCCCCTTGTGTCCCCATTTTACATGAAGAAGTTGAGGTCCAGAGAAGAGTCGGGGCCCGCCCGGGTTTGGGGGGGATTATACTCCAAGTCTAATTCCCAGTCCAGTGATCTGGCCCCTGTCCCAGGAGGTCACAGGGTGGGAGGTGGCAAAAGCCACATTGGGGGACATAGGGGGGGTGGCACACTCCGCCTGGGACAACCACCAGGGACCTCAGTGCCCTTTCTCACTTGGAAACAGCCCCCCCCGGGGTTTGGGGAAGTCTCTGGGTGGGTTTTCTGTTGTCAGAGCCTCAAAGCCCAAGGGCTTTCTGGAACCTTCTGTGGGTGTGGCCCTGTCCCCTCACACTCTCAGCCAGGACTTCCTTCCCGTCCCATTTAGAATAGAATCCCATGCCCCCCCACAGCTTGGAAATGGCTGGGGGGAGTCTGGTCTTGGACTGCCACCTTGGTGGCTTTATTTCTGTCCCCTAGACAGCGCAGCCAGCCCCCAGGGTCCCCTGGACAGTCCAGCCAGTCCCCAGGGCACGACTCGTGCTCTGCTGTTCTCTCTCTTCGAAGACTTTCACAAGCCTCATTCCTTTAGTTAATGTCACCTCCTCCAAGAAGCCCTCCCGAAACACCCCATCTGAAGTAGGGTGACCCTTCCCCAATCTTTATCACTTTTCCATGTTTGTCCTTCATAGCACTTATCACTCTTTGGAGTCCCCGTCCCCCCTGCCCCATTTATTGGCCCCTCTCTCTGGCCCCACCAGAAGGTCAGCTTGTTGGTGGGTCACCCAGGAGGTCCTCTGTACCTGGCACACAGTAGATGCTCAATAAACATTTGTTTGAATAAATGAAATACGCAGGTCCCACAGGGGCCTGGTCTTTTCTGCGTGGGGACAGGGACAGAGACAGCAGGCTCTAGCCACAGGTCACCTTCGTGACCCTCCTGCTCTTCAGATGCCAGCAGAAGGGCCGGACACCTTGGTGGCTTGGAGGTCAACCCCCCGCCCCCACCAGCCCTGCCCTTGCTGGGTGCCTTCGCTGGGCACCTGAAGGTGGCCTGGAGCGGGTGTGACCCCGCGGGCCACCCAAGTTTGCTGCGATCGGGAGGCCACTTTGGATCTGCGGGGGGAGCCCCCTTTTTTTTGGGGGGGGGTAGTTTCCAAATGACCCACGACACAGCAGTGCGGCCAGAAGCGCCCTGCGCCTTCCAAATGAATGGTTTTGAGGTCCTTGGGGACATCCCGGAAAAGTCATCGGAAAGACGTTGGGGGGCTGACCCTGGGGACCCGCCCAAGGACGACGCTGTCTCTGTTTTAGGGGGAAGCAGCGGTGGCCATTCCTAGCCCCCTAAGCCACCCCGGAGGGGAGAGGGCAAGTCCCCGATCGGCCCCGAGCGCGCGGTGGCTGCTCCAGCGAGAACTGAGGTCCCGGGCGGCGGGTGCGGCGGTTAAACGTTAGGAGCGCGCCCCGCCCCGCCCCCGCCTACTAGGCCCCGCCCACTAGGCCCCGCCCGTAATATCGCTAACTCGGCCCCGCCTCCTCGGCCAAGCCTACTGCATCTCACCCACTCGGCCCCGCCCACGCACGCCCCGCCTCTCTGACTTGGCCACGCCCACACTCCCCGCCGACTCGGCCCCGCCCCGCTCCCGCCCACATCCCCATCGACTAGGCCACGCCCCGCCCTCGTCGACTCGGCCCCGCCTACACACCCCCCCTCTCATAACGACTCGGCCCCGCCTCGCTCCCGCCCCGCCCCCGTCGACTAGGCCCCGCCCACACCCCCCGCTCACCAGGATTCGGCCCCGCCCCGCCAGGCCCCTGGTTTCCATGGAGACCCAACATTTCCCTCCTAGCCGTGCGCTCCGCGGCTGCGCCAGGGCAGCGCCCCGACCAGCGTAGCGCACCCTTTCCACACCCAGCGACTTACTGCTTCGCACACTCGCTAATCACAAAGCCACCATGTCGCTTCCCGGGCCCCTACTCTTTTTTTCTACCACGGATTGAACCCAGGGGCACTCCACCCCTGAGCCCCGTCCCCAGCCCTTTTTCTATTTTATTTAGAGACAGGGTCTCGTCGAGTTGCTCAGCACCTTGCTTTTGCTGAGACTGGCCTCCACCTTGCGATCCTCTTGCCTCAGCCTCCCCAGTCGCTGGGATGACAGGCGTGCGCCACCGTGTCTGGCTCGGGCCCCTTCTCCAGTGGCTTTAAGGCGGGAGAGGGGAGCGGGATCAGAACTGAGCCAAGTCTCTGGGAGTTGGGTCCTGGGTGTAGCAGGACCCCGAGAGGCGAGCTTTGTTTCCCTGGGGTGGGTGGGGTGGTGTGCCTTGGGCATGTTCCCCAGGGCTCAGTGCAGAGCTCCCAGCTTGGAAGGTTGGAGATCCACCCTTCCCAGGAGAGAAGGCCGTGGGAGGACACTCCTGCTTTGGGGACTGCCTCCCTCCCACAGGTCAGCACCAGGCCCTCACAGAAACAGTGTGACACACTCTGATCATCGTCCAGGAGGCGGAAAGAACATTCCACACCACCTGGGGTTCCCTCCCGCCAGAGACCCTGCGCAGATTTCCAATAGAAGATCCAAAGGTGAATGGACGCGGTGGTGTCTGTCATCCCAGCAGCTGGGGAGGCTGAGACGGGAGGATCTCGAGTTGGAGGCCAGCCTCTGCCATTTAGCGAGGCCCTAAGCAACTCAACGAGACCCTGTCTCTAAATAAAATAGAAAAAGGGCTGGGGACGGGGTTCAGGGCTTAAGTGGCCCTGGGTTCAAACTCTGGCACCAGAAAACAAAACCCCACAATGGTTTGTAGTAAGAGCGGTAGGAGGGCCAACCGCCCACTACTGTGCTCCAGGGTGCCCTGGCTCAGTGAAAGCTGCCACCGCAGGTATGCATCTGCCGCCACTAGGAGAGCTGGCTGTCAGTGAGCTGCTATTTTTTGCTGTGACCTGGAGATAGGGTGTCCCTTCGTATTTTTCCTTTTGAGCAGGGTCTCGCTGAGTTGCCCAGGCTGACCTTGAACTTGGGATCCTCCTGCGTCGGGAAGAGGCTGTGGCTCACAGGGGAACAGCAGGCTCGGGACCGCTTCCCCACTATGTCGCTCTATCACCAGTCTGGCCACCAGGGGGCGCTAGCTCCCTTTGATTTTCTGTCCCAGACCCAGAGCAAACCCTGCAGAGGCTCCGAGCCTGGACAGATGACAGACACGGGCGGCAGGAACGGGAGGTAGAGGCTTCCTTTTAAAAAGTGTTTTGGGGGCACCGGGGATGGAACCCAGGGTTGCTTAACCCCTGAGCCCCATCCCCGGCCCTAATTTGTATTTTGTTTACAGACAGCGTCTCCCTGAGTTGCTCAGGGCCTCACTGTTGCTGAGGCTGGCCTCCACCTTGCGATCCTCCTGCCTCAGCCTCCCGTGCAGCTGGGATGACAGTTGTGTGCCACCGCAACCTGCTCCGCATGCTTTCTTTTAAAAAGCAATTTACCCCCAGCTCTTCCTGGCTCAAGTCCACAGGATGTCACACTCCTCAACAGCGTGCCATCTGCAGGAGAAATGCAGGCCTGAGTGTCGGTGAGGTCACAAGTTATCCTGAAAGGGGGGGGGGGGCTTCTGTGACATTCACCGGCTCCTAGGACTCAGGGAGATTTGATGATCATTGGGAGCCAAGTCCCCCAACCCCAAAACCCGGAAGAACAAGTACTGATCAGAACCCGACAGTGGGGCCAGAGCGACCCGGAGTTCCCGGATGTTTCACCTGTCCTAACAGCAAAACCTCCCCTCCAGGTGACAAGACGGTGGGGACGGACACAGTCCTGCTGTCAGTCACAAGTCCAGAAGTGGACCTGGATGGAACTCTCTGGAACCTTCCCTGGGACCCTCCTCCCCCAGTAAAGCAGGAGGGCAAGGAGGGACAAGCCACTCTGTCCCCTGAGACTGTCCCTTTTCCTGTCCACCCCAACCTGAACCTTTTGATGGACCCCAGGATGCTGAATCCCTGAGCCCCGTCCCCAACCCTTTCTGTATTTCATTTAGAGACAGGGCCTCGCTGAGTGGCTGAGGCTGGCCTCCAACTTGCGATCCTCCTGCCTCAGCCTCCCCGAGCTGCTGGGATGACAGGTCTGCACCACTGCGCCCGGGACAAGAGTGGGCACAGGAGGCCTGTCTGTCCCCAAGCACCAGCACGCGCCCGGCTCTGGATGGCGGTCTCCACGGGGCCAGGATGTGGAGAGAGGAAAGAAGACAGGGCAGAGGCACCGTGGTTTGTTCTTGGTACGTTTATTGGCATCACGTTCATCTCTTTACAGAAGAACTCGGCCCACACCTAAGATGTCGACCTCTGGAGGGGAGAGGCTCTCTGGTAAAGCAGGCTACGACGACGCGGGGCGGGTCCTGGGAAGGGGCACAACTGCCGGGTTCCAACCAAGGGACCAAGGGGGACGGGTGGGCTCACAGAGGGCGCCCGTGAGGGGAGACGGAGGGGAAGAGAAAGAGGAGAAGAAGATCTGCCGGTCTGAGGAGACCACAACCCTGAAAGGAGAGCCTTCTAGAACAAAGGTAGAACGGCTAGGAGGGCAGATCGGGGGGTTCTGCTTCCCTCTTAGGAGCCGGATGCTGATCTGCAGGAGGGGGACAGAGCGGGGGTCTCAAGTGTGGAGCGGAAGAGCCAAAGAAGAAACAATAACAATAAAAAAGAGAAGGAAAGCGACACTTGTCGTTTGCGATAACAGCCGTTTATCCATTGCACACTGCGGGGGCGAATCGACCTTTCGGGGTGCGGGGGGAGAGGATTTCGACCCAGAAGGATCTAGAGCGGTTTCCCTCTGGAGAGATGAGGAGCTTATCTGGTTTTGGCTCGAGTCTTTGAGAAGAAAAGGCGTCCGTCATCCTTGTCGCGGTCACTGTACACAACACTGTCGCTAAGCGGGGGCGGGCGGGGTGCCCGGATTCGGAGCCTCTAGCGCTCTGCCATCCAGATGGGACAAGGGGGGGTCCGACCCTCGGCCTTCGGGGACCTGGACACGTCATCGGGGCTCGGGTTGCACTGATTCCGCGCGGGGGTCTCACGGGTGGCATATATGAATGTCACTCTGGGGTCCTCTGGGGGCAGCCTGACATAATAAGTGGACACTGTAGAAAGAGCTGATTAGTTCAAGGGACAGAGGCGAAGGCGGCGTATAAAAGGTGGCCTGGCCGGCTGGCCGGGGTGGGGGGCCAGGGGACGTGGTGGCACCAGCCGACCCGGGGGGGCCTGTGGGGTGGGGGTGGGGACCACACGGCCTTTAAAAAAATCAGGTGACTCATGAGACACGGATCAACTGTAAACAGTCCCCTCTCCAGTGGGCGACACCGCAGGAGCTTCCCGGGCGGCTGGGCCAGGGCGGAGTGGGGGGGCCTGTCCTGCTGCCGCAAGGGCTCACGGGAGGCCGTGGCCCCCCAGGAGCCGCACCGAGGTGGGCTGGTGTGTGTGGGGGGTGAGGGGTGGGCTCTGGTGGCGGCGGGGGAGAGGGCCCTGCTGTTCGGGGGTGAAGGCCTGTGTGTCCTGGGGTGAGGACTCTGTGCTGGCGCCCGCCGCCCCCTCAGCAGCTGCAGGTCTCGGCCGAGGGCTTGGCCCGGTCGTTCTTGTCCAGCTTGATGGGCTCCGGGAACTCGTTGTACAGCTCCACCTCCGTCTCCTGGGCAGGGGAGAGCGCCGGTGACGCAGGGGCACGCTCCCAGGGCCCCCCACAAGGAGGCCGACTCTGGGGTCCCCTCAGGGCACCAGGTGGCAGCGGCGCACAGAGCATACAGAGACCAGGCCACTCTGGCCAGAAGGCTCCCTGCCCTCTCGGCCCCCCAACCCCCCTTCAATCCCCAACTTTCCAGGGCCGGTGGCACATGCAAATCATTCTTGCTACTTGGGAGGCTGAGGCAGGAGGATCGCAAGTTGGAGGCCAGCCTCAGCCACTTAGCAAAGGTGACACTGTGGCAGCTCGGCGAGACCCTGTCCATAAACGTAATATAGAAAAAGGGCCCGGACGGGGCCCAGGGGGTAAGTGCCCCTGAGTTCAATCCCTGGCCCCCAAATAAATAAATAAACAAATGAGTAAAAAGGGGGTGAGGGGCTCAACGGGTCCAGGGGCCGTGTAAGTGGCCACAGACCACCCGAAGACTGGCACAGTGAACAGAGCCACAGAGGGCACTGGACCCTAAGCCCCGTCCCCAGTCCTTTTTAGACTTTATTTAGAGACAGGGTCTCGCTGAGTTGCTGAGGGCTTTGATAAAGTACTGAGGCTGGCCTCCACCTGGGATCCTCCTGCCTCAGCCTCCAGAGCTTCTGGGATGACAGGCGTGGGCACCACTGCCCCAGGTCTTTGGCAGGTTTTAGATGATTCACAAAACAGTGGAATCTGGCGGCTTAAGGGGAGCACATCAATGTCCCCTCCCCGGGCGCACACGTGGGGTCCCTGGCTATCCCCAAGAGAGGCTGCTGGGAGGCCGGGCTGGGCCAGCGCCGGGGCGGGGGCGCCTACCTGCTTCAGCGCGTTCCTTGCGATCGTTTGGAAGGCCTGCTCCACGTTGATGGCCTCCTTGGCACTGGTCTCGAAGTAGGGGATGTTGTTCTTGCTGTAGCACCAGGCCTGGGCGCGCTTCGTGGCCACCTGCGGGACAGCAGTGCACCTGACACAGCGCCCGGCCCCGCCACCTCAGCCAGTCGCGGTGGGTAGCTGGTGACTTGGCTCCACTCAAGTCACTTGTGAGAGGAGCAAGAAGCCAGCCCGGGGATGGGAGGGGGGAACGAGGGGCTTCTGCTAGGGCCTCCCGAGCCGCCTGTCCTGACGTGGTGTCCCCTGGGCCACAGAATCCTGCAGTCCCGCCCCTCATGTCTTCACTCCGCCCCCCGTGAACACTTAAGGGGTCAGGACATCTTAGATGAAGCCAGCTCCAGGATTCGGATTCAGGGTCGGTCGTCCCCAGCAGCTCTGGAGGCTGAGGCAGGAGGACGGCAAAGTGGAGGCCAGCCTCGACCACTTAGTGAGGCCCTGAGCCCCTCAGGGAGACCCTGTCTCTGAGCGCTCTGCCAGCACCTGCCAAAACCCTTCTGGCCTCAGCCAAGGACCTCCCAGACCCTCGCGGTCCCCAGGGAGCCTGGGTGGGGACCCCCGCCGTCCCCAGCACTCACTTGTCTGTTTTCGAGGTCGATCTTGTTCCCCAGCACGACGAAGGGGAAGTTCTCGGGGTCCCGGGGGCTGGCCTGGATGAGGAACTCGTCTCTCCAGCTGTCGAGGGTCTTGAAGGTGTTGGGGGCCGTCACGTCGAAGACCAGGACGCAGCAGTCGGCGCCCCTGTAGAAGGCCACGCCCAGGGACTGGAACCGCTCCTGCCCGGCCGTGTCCCAGATCTGCAGGGAGCACAGGGGCTGAGCACCGAGGGCAGGCGCCGGGGGACAGCGACCCGACGGGGGCCACCCACCACCATGCGCGAACTCGGGGTTCAGGAAGCAGAATTTCACCCCGCGGGGTCCAAGATGACCCTGAAAACTGGGTCTACCAAGGAGGGGACACTGAGTCTGCTGCTGGGGGACTCTGTTGGTTACACACATGGACAGAACGGTGCCAAACGCAAGCCGCAGGCCTCAGGCCTGTGTCGTCTGGGGGTGACGGAAGTCAATAAACTCACTGAATTCTACATTTCTACCTGGATTTTTTTTTTTTAGGGTACCAGGGATTGAACCTAGGGGTGCTTAACCCCTGAGCCCCGTCCCCAGCTCTTTTTATATTTTATTTAGAGACAGGGTCTCGCTGAATTGCTGAGGCTGGCCTCCACTTTGCGATCCTCCTGCCTCAGCCTCCTGAGCTGCTGGGACTACTCTCCATTCAGTATCAGACCCACAGGTTCACCTCCCCACACACGGTGACAGAAGCCATTCATTTTTTCGGTGCTGGGCACAGGACCCAGGACTCTACAGGTGTGAAGCACACACTCTACACCTGCAGCCCTGATGTGACGAACAGTAGCATTTTATTAAAAGAAAAAAAAAATGGCATTTTTTCCTCCGAAGTAAATACCTTAGGCAAATGGAGTTACCCTACTGTCTTGGTGCCACCTGTGTCCCGTCCCCATCTGCCAAGGTCAGTGGCCACACAGCACCCCACTGCGTCTGCATGCTACCTGCTCCTGTGTGCCTAGAGGTGAGTCTCCCGGGCCACATACAGAGGCTGGAACCGCTGGACTGCGGGGTAAGGGCACCTTCCACCCTGCAGCCTGGGACGGCATGACTCGTCCCCACCATCAATTGACAGTGTCCTCCCTCCATGCTCCCCCAAACTCGTTAGCTGTTTAAATGTGCCATTCTGAGCCGAGGGTGGTGGCGCACGCCTGCCATCTAGTAACTCTGGAGTCTGAGGCCGGAGGATGGAAAGTGGAGGCCAGCCTCAGCAACCATCAGGCCATTGGCAGTTAAGGTTTTCTTCTGGGAGTTGACGTCTTTGCCCGCTTATTCCAAAAGCCTGCCATTTGGGGACCGGCACCCCCTGTCACGATGTGGTCCTAATGCGCGGGTTCTGCTGGGTGGCAATCTTGCTATTTAGGTGTTCGCTATAATCTACTGTCGAGGGCAGACCTTTGATGATTTATGCTTTTTAAAAATATATATTTTTTAGTTGTACTTGGACACGACACCTTTGTTTTATTTGTTTATTTTATGTGGCACCCAGGGCCTTGTGCATGCAAGGGAAGCGCTCTACCTACTGAGCCCCATCCCCAGCCATGCTAAGTGGTTGAGGCTGGCCTCCAATTCCTGATCCTCCTGCCTCAGCCTCCCGAGCTGCTGGGATGACAGGTGGGCACCCCTGAGCCTGGCAGGAAACCCAAAGAGTTCTGACCTAAGCTTATTAAGGATGGGAAGAGACCAGTCAGAGCCGGGCATGGGGGTCAGTGCCTGTACTGGCAGCAGCTACTTAAGCACCCTGGGTTCAACCCCTGGGACCAGAAAAGAGCCGAGTTGGAGACAGGCTGAAACAGAGGCAGGGCCTGGGGAGGCAGCCAGCGCAGAGACTCGGAACAAACAAAAAGTCACCCAGGTCAATGTGAATTTCCAAACAACGACGAGCGATTTCACGGTGTCTTGTTTTGCAGTGTGAAATTCACACTGAGGGCCGCAGGGCAGGGTCCCCAGGTTCAGGCCTGGGCCTGTCCCCACACTCCCAGGAAACTGGATTTAAACTGCCACCTGGCACTTCCCCCAGGGACACGAGCTGTGGCCCATGATCCACGGGGTGTGGCCAACAGGGGCGGGGCCGGCCTGGCCTGGAGACACACGGGAGCAGGGCGGGCGGGCGGGGCTGGAGCGGCTCACCTGCATGGTGACTAGTCTGTCGTCCACCATCACCTCCTTGGTGAGGAAGTCGGCTCCTATCGTGGCTTTGTACTGGTTACTGAATTTCTTGTTCACATACTGGTTCATGAGTGACGTCTTCCCAACGCTGAGGGAGAAAAAGCACGAGTCTCAGTCACACAGGAGGGACAGGGACTGACGGTGGCACTTGTAGCTTCTTTTTTTGGTACCAGGGATTGAACCCAGGGGTGCTTAACCCCTGAGCCCCGCCCCCAGCCCTTTTTATTTATATTTTATTTACAGACAAGGCCTCGCTGAGTGGCTCAGGGCCTCCCTAATTTGCTGAGGCTGGCCTCTAACTTGCGATCCTCTTGCCTCAGCCTCCCGAGCTGAGATGACAGGCATGGGCCACCGATATTTGCAGGTTCACAAGAGCAAGGAACCAAGGCCCCTGTCCCCAAACATCCCTTCATGACACACTGGAAAATGTCGATTTCTGCTGGGCTAAAGATCCAGGGTGGGGTTGGGGGTGGAGCTCAGTGGCAGAGCTGCTGCCTGGCACGCATGAAGCCCGGGTGCCACCCCCAGCTCAGCAACAGACATAAACAAACAAAAGCTGGATACAGATGGGCACCAGATGCTGAAAAGCTGCTGGTAAGTTTCGGTTCAGGCAACTCCGGTGACAGAACCGGGCATTATTCCTTTTCCTCCCAGAAGGACGTCAGTAAATACGCTCCTTCTAAAATAAGCTCCAGGAGTAAGATCGCTCCAAGATTCTAAAAATACCACAGTAGTCTCGGGTGCTTCTCTATTTAGTGGTTGTTATTTGGCTTAATGAAGTCACACCAGGAGGCCGCCGCTGGCTTTGAACAGGCACCTAATGACACACGCCAAGTTTAAAATCTGAAGCAGAGATTATTTATTTGGGGGGGGTGGTAGTAGAAGGGATCGATCTCAGTGGCACCCAACCCCTGAGCCCTATCCTCAGCCCTTTTTCTATTTTGTTTAGAGACAGGGTCTCACTGAGTTGGTTAGCATCTGGCCTTTGCTGAGGCTGGCCTCCACCTTGTGATCCTCCTGCCTCAGCCTCCCGAGCTGCTGGGATGACAGGTGTGCACCACCGCACCTGGCCCGAGGCAGAGATTGTTACCAATATGTAACCAGACCAGAATCTACCTCAAAACAAGCTTCTCCAAGGATTTTTTTCAGCAGGAGACCATGTGTGATTGTTTTGGTGACCGGGTTACGGCAGGCTCAAGGTAACAGAAAAGTCTTCCTCATGATCAATAGTATCACCTTGCTTTCCCACAAAGGGACAAGTTCGAGCTCATGTGCAGAGGACCTGAAAGCATACCTAGCCCCAGGCCGTGCTCTCCGACCCAGACCACCTGCACCAGACCTTCCAGGGAAGGCCAGGGTGTGTGTGTGTGTGTGTGTGTGTGTGTGTGTGTGTGTGTGTGTGTGTGTGCGCTGGGAGGGAACAAGGCCTGGGGATCCTTTTCAGTTTTCTTTAGAGACAGGGTCCTGCTGAGTTGCTTAGGGCCTCACTAACTTGCTGGGGCTGGCTTTAAACTCGAGATCCTCCTGCCTCAGCCTCCCGAGTCACTGGGATGGGACAGGCGTGCGCCACTGCGTGTGCCTACTTTTCAGTGTTAGTTTTGAAAACAGGCAGGCCTCCAAGCCATCTCGGGTCACACCAGTCACCAGGTCTGCAAGGCCTCCCAGAGCACTGAATGAGCCACTGGAGTTAGTTCCTCGTTGGGGGGGGGAATCTGGACGCAGACCCTGGCCTTGGGGTCTCAGGCCAGCATCACAGGGCAATGTGGCCCAGGCCTGCAGAAGCCACATCTGGTGGGCAGATGCCAGCGGCAGGAATCTCCCTGAGCAGGCCTCTCTAGTCTGGCCGCTGGGAGCAGAGGGCAATCCGCAAAGCTGGCCGTTATTAGGGAAGTTCAAAAAGCATCCTTGTCCCTTAAAAGTCATGCTAGCCACCAGGGAACACACGTTACACAATAAAGGTTCAATTGTCTTCAGGACCCTAAGCAGCAGGGAGGGAAAGGCCCAGAGCAGAACAGGGTGATGTCAGCCAGCCCGGGGCGTGGTCTGGGGAGGGCGTGGTCTGGGGAGGGCGTGGTCTGGGGAGGGCGTGGTCTGGGGAGGGCGTGGTCTGGGGAGGGCGTGGTCTGGGGAGGGCGTGGTCTGGGGAGGGCGTGGTCTGGGGAGGGCGTGGTCTGGGGAGGGCGTGGTCTGGGGAGGGCGTGGTCTGGGGAGGGCGTGGTCTGGGGAGGGCGTGGTCTGGGGAGGGCGTGGTCTGGGGAGGGCGTGGTCTGGGGAGGGCGTGGTCTGGGGAGGGCGTGGTCTGGGGAGGGCGTGGTCTGGGGAGGGCGTGGTCTGGGGAGGGCGTGGTCTGGGGAGGGCGTGGTCTGGGGAGGGCGTGGTCTGGGGAGGGCGTGGTCTGGGGAGGGCGTGGTCTGGGGAGGGCGTGGTCTGGGGAGGGCGTGGTCTGGGGAGGGCGTGGTCTGGGGAGGGCGTGGTCTGGGGAGGGCGTGGTCTGGGGAGGGCGTGGTCTGGGGAGGGCGTGGTCTGGGGAGGGCGTGGTCTGGGGAGGGCGTGGTCTGGGGAGGGCGTGGTCTGGGGAGGGCGTGGTCTGGGGAGGGCGTGGTCTGGGGAGGGCGTGGTCTGGGGAGGGCGTGGTCTGGGGAGGGCGTGGTCTGGGGAGGGCGTGGTCTGGGGAGGGCGTGGTCTGGGGAGGGCGTGGTCTGGGGAGGGCGTGGTCTGGGGAGGGCGTGGGGAGAGCGGGACTCCCAGCCAACAGGGCAGCTGGGCATGCTGGGGAACACTCACCCCGAGTCTCCCAGGATGATCACCTTGAGCAGCACTTTCTTCCTCGAGGTCATGCTTCACACTGCGGGAGGAAAGGAGAAGGAACCATGAGCAGAGGGAGGAGGAGGAGGAGGAGCAAGCCTGGCGCAGCCCCAGTCATGAGAATTCTGGCCCCAGGAGCCCGGCTGGGGGGACAGGGTGTCCTGAACCCCCCAGGTGGCATCCTTGGTTTACGGGACTAGTGATCCACTCTCACCGCACAGCTCAGCCCTCCATCACTCACACCTCTGCTGAAGGGCCACTTCCTCAACAGGCGACCCCTACGACTCAATGGCCCAGCGCTCCCCGCTTCTCCGTCCTGGGGTCTGAACTCAGGGGGGCTTAACCTGTGAGCCCCTTTTTCTATTTTATTTAGAGTCGGGGGGTCGCAGTTGCTCAGGGCCTCGCTAAGAGGCTGAGGCTGGCCTCCAACTCGCAATCCTCCTGCCTCGGCCTCCCGATGTGCTGGGATGACAGGCGGGCGCCAGGCCCCCTCCAATAAATACTGTCCTTAGCATTAAGGTTGCATCTTGCATAGGGATGATCTCAATTCTTCCCTTGCTAAGGGGGGTTTGTTAACTAATATGAATATTTTAAAGGCCCTTGAAATAGAATGACAACTTGTTTTCTCCAGAACAGCTTTTTTTCTAATTTTTTTATTTATTTTTATGAGGTGCTGAGGATGGAACCCAGGGCCTCACACGTGCGAGGCAAGCGATCGGCCACTGAGTCCCCGCTCCGCCTCAGAGCGGCTTGGTTCCCACCCTCTGCCACATCTGAACCCTGATCCCTGCGGGTCTCAGCAGCAGTTTTACTGATGGTCTTTGCCCAATTACCTACCAAACTGTGATTTTTTTTTTATTTTCATTTTTAGGTACTGGGGACTGAACCCAGGGACACTGTACCACTAAGCTACAATCCCAGCCATTTTTTATTTTCAGGCACTGTCTCATTAAGTTTCCAAGGCTGGCCTCCAATTTGCGATCCTCCTGCCTCAGCCTCCGGAGCAGCTGGGACTACAGGAAGGTAGCGGGTGCTGTGCCCAACTTAGAAGTGTAGGCTTCAAAGGTACCAACTTGAACTTGAACCAGCTCCAAACACTGAGAAATGTCTCTCTCCAGTGATATTGTGTGCGTGTGTTTTTTTTGTTTTTTTTTTTTTAAGAGAGAGTGAGAGAGGAGAGAGAGAGTGAGAGAGAGAGAGAATTTTTAACATTTATTTTTCAGTTCTCGGCGGACACAACATCTTTGTTGGTATGTGGTGCTGAGGATCGAACCCGGGTCGCACGCATGCCAGGCGAGCGCGCTACCGCTTGAGCCACATCCCCAGCCCATGTGCGTGTGTTTTAAACTGGGAACTGAAACCAAGGGCACTTTACCACACAGCTATATCCCCAGCCCTTTTTATTTTTTGAGACAAACTACCCCGCCTGGCCTCCAACTATTGATCCTCCTGCCTCGGCCTCCCAAGTAGCTAGGATTATAGGCACTGCCACCACACCTGGCCTGCTATGTTATCCAAGACTGTGCTCTGTACTTGACCATGAAAAAAATCCAAATCACTCTGCCTTCAAAACCAGCAGACGTCAAGGCTCACAGCAAGGTAGGTAAGCAATATTGCTCATTAGGTTTTGAGAAAGGGCTTGGAGAGGCACCTGAAGTCACATATTACCATGACTCTGGTCAAGAAGTTGAACGGCGGGTCTGGTTATAGACTGACTCTATTATTTTGGGGGTGGGGTGGGTGGGTACCGGGAACTGAACCCAGGAGCACTTACCACTGAGCCACTCTTTATTTCATTTAGAGATAGGGTCTCGCAGAGTTGGTGAGGCTGGCCTCCACCTTGCAATCCTCCTGCCTCAGACTCCTGACCCAGAGGAGCTTAAATTGGAGTGAGCAGTCTGGTCAACAAACAACAGCTTCTAGAGAATTCAATTCCAGTGACCAAGTAGGCACAGCTACAGGGTTGTGAAGAAGCAGAAGGCTGGGGACCTCTTTCCAGAGACGACCATCAAATGCCAAAGTGAAATCAAAAGCAACCTCAACACGACCTACAAGCCAGGAGGGGAAGGAAGTAGGGCTGGCTGCAGAACACAGCTTTGCTTGATGAGCAAAGGGAACAGAGACACAAACAGCTGGGCGCAACGGTGCACGCCCTGTCATTCCAGAGGCTTGGGAGGCTGAGGCAGGAGGATCGCAAGGTGGAGGCCAGCCTCACCAACTTAGTGAGGCTCTAAGTGACTCAGCGAGACTCTGTCTCTAAAGAAAATACTTTCAAAACAGGTGACAGATGGGAGGAGCTGACCTTTGCAGGTGTCTAGTGTCTGGTAGGCCAGATGACACTGTCACGGCCCAGGGCTTGACAAACACGGCAGCCCACAATGCCACCCGCAGAAATTCCTAATGGTTTCCAACAGCAAGACCGAACCCAGGGACATGCAGTGCCCGAGAAGGAACGGTCCTCCTGGGGACTGTCAACAATCCTTGGCTGTGACATTTTACTTGCTGTTGATCCCTGACAAGCTTCAGAGAAGGCGCAGTGGGAACTGTCAGGGGACTGGAAGTGGGGGGGGGGGGCCGTGGGGGTGTCCACAGAGCAGCTGGGGACCAGGGTCTGGGCGGAGTTCTCTGGGGAGACTGCCAAGGAGACAGCTGGGAAGCAGCGCAGGCCGGGGCCCAGACACACCCCCTCAGGTGGCTGCCGTGTTGAGGGCCGTCCCCTAGGCCCACCTGAGGTGGAGGGACGCTAGATTCTCTTATTCCAATAAAGATTTTTACGTTGGGCGTGGGCGCATGCGCGTTATCCCAGCGGCTCGGGAGGCTGAGGCAGGAGGGTCGCCCGCGGGTCTGTGGACAGCGTCTGTCTGTCTGGCAGGCCTGGGCGCTGAACCTGGGCTCTGCACCTGTCACGCAAACCGGGGGGCTCTGTCCCCAGCCCGTTCTACGGTGATTTGAGACAGGATCTCACCCAGTGGTCCAGCGTAGCCCCCAATTCGCCATCCCCCTGCCTCAGCTCCCTCAGTAGCTGGGATGACAGGCGTGAGTCACTGTGCCCAGTGGACCACGGGGTGGAAAGCCAGTCCTACTTCAAAATATTGTTAGGACCTTGGGCAAAAATTTCTCAGCTCTCACACCAAGAGCAAGCCCTAAAAAGGGCTGCCAAACTGGATGCCACCAAAATTAAGAACTTCTGCTCTTTTTGGGGGGTGGGGGGGTGGAGGTACTGGGAACTGAACCCAGGGGTACTTCACCACCCCAGCCCTGTGTTAATATTTGATTTAGAGACAGGGTCTCACTGAGTTGCTCAGGGCCTCGCCATTGCAGAGGCTGGCCTCCATCTTGCCTTCCTCCTGCCTCAGCCTCCAGAGCCTCTGGGATGACAGGTGCGCACCACTGCGACAGGCCCAACCAATCCTTTTTTGTTTCAATGCCCCCAGGAGTTTTGAATTTATTAGCATAAAGTTATAAAAAGCACCCTTCCTTCGTGATGATCTATGTGACGCGCTGCGGTAGACCTTATATAACTTGCAGGGGGAAGACATCCAAGCCACCCTTCCCACAATACAATCCTGCTGCACGGAATGCCACGAAGTTTATTTTTATTTTACAACAGATTTTAAAAAAAAAGAAGCTCACTTTAAGGTAACTGGCAAGATGGGGTGAGACCTGCGGTCAAGTTCAGGGGAAAGAAACAGCCAAGAGAAAGGCTCCCTCCGTCCTGCAGCCCAGAGCAGCTCAAGGCTGGGGGAAGGCCGTCCCAGGTGGGTGGCAAGGCCACGTGACAACATGAGGCCCAGAGCCTCTCCGGGGTGCTGAGGCCCCCTGATCCATTCAGTACACTGAGTTCTGTGCAACCGGGTCCTGACCCTGTAATTCAGCTACCCCCCCCCATTTTGGCCCTAAGGATTGAACCCAGGGGCCCTAGACCCCTGAGCCCCGTCCCCAGCCCTGTTTTGCATTTTATTTAGAGACAGGGTCTCCCTGAGTGGCTCAGGGCCTCATTTTTGCTGAGGCTGGCCTCCACCTTGCAATCCTCCTGCCTCAGCCTCCAGAGCTGCTGGGATGACAAGCATGGGCCACTAGATGGCCTCATCTCTGGAGAAGAGTCGGCTGTGCAGAACCACGTCCTGAAGATCTAAAAAAGGACTGTGAGCTCAGACGTCAGGCCGACCCGGAGGCAAGTCTTAACATGCAGGGTCTCCTCAGAGATGGGCGACCTTACAATCAGCAGGGGTTCATTGCCCAAGTGCCTGAGATATGAAGACGACTCAGGGGTTCTCCCTGCTTTGAGCCTGGTTTAATGAGATGCTGCGTAAGCAAACAGGGGACAATGGCGTATCTGTGATGTTGCAGGAACACAGTCAAGGCTTCTTTTCTTTTGGTACCAGAGACTGAATCCTGGGACACTTAACCCCTGAGCCCCGTCCTCAGCCCCTTTTTCTATTTTATTGAGAGACAGGGTCTCGCTGAGTTACTTAAGGCTTTCCTAAGTGGCTGAGGCTGGCCTCCACCTTACAATCCTCCTGCTTCAGCCTCCCGAGCCGCTGGGATTATAGGTGTGTGCCACTGTGTCCGCTTCAGGGGTGGGATGTGGTTGAGTTTAGCGAACCCCAACTTTAAAATGTGTCTGTGTGTATATGTTAGTTGCTATAGTTGAAGGTCCAAAACAACAAACAATTGTCATCAGAAGAAAGTCTCAACACATAATAAGGCCTGGGTCTGATCAGGAATCTAGCCTAGACCTCAGATGGAGGTTTACAGAAAGCTTTCCAAAACAGGAGGCTGAATCTCTAAGCTGGGCACAGACATGGTCTTCCAGGGTAAGGACTGAACCAGAAAAGATTTGAAGGCCACCACGAGTCCCACATGTCATATCTCAGTATAATCCAGAAGCTGAGTGTCTCTCTGAAGCCGTTTTCTTGAACTTGGCCACTACACTGGGGTTTTCTAAAGCTTTTAAGACAAAAAAGTATCCCCTTGCTGGATGCAATGGCACAAGGCTATGATCCCAGCAGCTTGGGAGGCTGAGGCAGGAGGATCACGAGGCTGGGGTTGTGGCTCAGTGGCAGAGCGCTGCCTCCTATGTGGGAAGCCCTGGGTTCGATCCTCAGCAGCACATAAAAATGAATAAATAAAATAAAGGTATTGTGTCCATCGACAAGTAAAAAAATTAAAAAATAAAGAGGCCAGCCTCAACCAAAGCGAGGCCCTAAGCAACTCAGCGAGACCCTGTCTCTAAATGCCCTAACCGGGCCTGCCCACTTGAGGTTTCGGGGAAGGAGGGCCCTGCGACTCTCCAGCACAAGCCAAGCTCTTCAGTGAAGGAGGAGATGCTAACCAGGGCGTCCCAGGTTTTATAACACTTTGCTTCTATTTTGAAAGTTCCACCACTGCAAAATAGGCTGAGAGGGACTCAAACTTTTAAAAAAAGTCATCCTCAATCTGTGCCTGCCATAACTCAGCCAGAGAAAGGCTCGCCCACTTCGTGAGACCCCCAGGCTGGGCGCAGTGGCCCACACCTGTCATCCCAGCAGCTCCGGAGGCTGAGGCAGGAGGATCGCAAGGTGGAGGCCAGCCTCAGCCACTTAGCAAGGCCCTGAGCCACTCAGCGAGACCCTGTCTCTAAATAGGGCTGGGGATGGGGCTGAGGGGTGAAGTGCCCCTGAGTGCAATCCTCAGTACCCTCCCCCAAAGGATCCCCTGCCTGAAGCCATCCGTGACTCATATGAGAACTGGGCCCTGTGTCACCTGAGTAATAAATACCGAAGCCATTAGGCAGGGAAGGCCGCTTTGGGGAACTCCCAGTCGGAATCCACGGGTTTGAGTAGGCCCCAAGCCAGGCAGTGCCCTGTTCTTGGTCCCTCTCAAGTTCTAGCCCAGCCCAGGGACAGCAAGGAGCTGTTGGGGGCACACAGCCTCTGGGGGCTGGGTGTGGCCTGTCAGCAGGCCCCGCCCAAGGGAAAGCTGACGTCCTGGATGTACTTTGAGGGGCTGAGACACGGTTTAGCTCGCCTTCTTGCACTTCACTGTCACGGGAAACCACATTTCACGAGGAGAGGCCGGTCTGTGGATCAGCTGATGATGTGGGGTGGCTCTCTTTTCTGTTTTTCGTGGTCCTGGGGATTGAACCCAGGGCTGCTCAACCCCTGAGCCCCCTCCCCAGCCCTTTTCATATTTTATTTAGAGATAGGGTCTTCAGGAGTTTGCTTAGGGCCTAAGCTGCTGAGGCTGGCCTCCACCTTGCGATCCTCCTGCCTCAGCCTCCAAAACCCCACTGGGATGACCGGTGTGCGCCACTGCACCTGGCTTTTGAGTTTATTTCATTTAGTTTTTCCTTTGGTTGGTGTTATTCTGGGAACATACAGCTCTCCCCCACCCCTTCTTTTTGTCCTGGTGCGTTACAGCTGGACACACTGGTGACACGTCACGTCATGGCACAGGCACGCAACACAACAATATCATCTGGCCAAGATCACGCCCCTTATTTCCCCCTTTCTGGCTCTCACTTCCTCCACGATGAGATTTGACTTTTGAGAAATGTACTTTGCAGTGATTTGATCCTTGTGCAAACAGCCCGGGTGTTGACACAGGCTCAGGTGGCTCCAAGGCCACCAGGCCACCAGGTGCTGTAACTGTTGGGGCTCAGTATCATCAACGCAGCTGGTTGCGACGTCATGACGCACCACGTGGTGAAGGGGTCCTAGGTTTTAGGCATGCACTTGGGGTCCCAAAAGGTGTCCCCTGGAGATCGGGGACAGTTACTGTAGTTCTCTGCTGCAGGATTGCCTTTGGCTTCTTTAGACATAATTCCTCTCTTTCTTAATATTCTTTCTAAATATTTTTTTGGTCCCAGGGATTGAACCCAGGGGTGCTCAGCCACTGAGCCCCATCCCCAGCCCTTTTCTGTATTTTATTTAGAGACAAGATTCTAGCTCAATGCGGTGGAGGGACCAACCTTTAGAATACCTTGCAGTGCCCCTTGCTGAGCACTGGTCTCCGTGTGTTGGTGTCATTTAATTGAAGTATCAGTGCCCCATTCTGACCTTTAGACATTAACCAGATTCAATCAATTCTTGAAATGCTGCTAGTTGTCTCAGCAGCAAATGCACACCTATACCTGCAGGACACACAGATGTGACCTGTCCTCTGGCTGAGATAAACAGTGACAAGTCACTGATGGAGTGTCTTCCTTACCCCACCCCCCAGAGAAGAGAGGATGACCTCAGGGAAGGGTGTGAGATGCAGCAGGAGGAAAAGAAGACCTGCAGAGGCCCACGCCTGTCAACCAGCAGCTCGGGAGGCTGAGGCAGGAGGATCGCAAGGTGGAGGCCAGCCTCAGCCACTTAGCAAGGCCCTCAGCAACTCAGCGAGACCCTGTCTCTCAATAAAATAGAAAATGGGCTGGAGACGGGGCTCAGGGGTCAAGTGCCCCTGAGTTCAATCCCTGGTATTAAAAAAAACTGTCACTTTTGTATGTCAACACCCCCCACCCCCACAAAAATAAATAAATAAATACAGAAATAAATAAAAACCCTAGGAATTTCATAGGGCTCGACACTGTCACCGGCTGAGACAGCACAAAGATTTGTTTTTAAGACGTGCCTTTGTTCTATCAACATATCCTCACCTACTGTCTCTCACACACACAAAAACCTCAAGGGGTCCTAAAGTCTGCTACCAAAGTTCTATCATCCTACCAACTGCCCACCCTCTCCTGTAGGCGGCTCTTCATGGGTCAAATAGCCAAGAGAAAACTCTCTCCAGGGCAAAGCCTGCAAAGCCCCGGCATTTTCCAAGCAACACCCAGCACCCAGCACCCAGAACTCGGCACCCAGCACCCAGAACTCAGCACCCAGCACCCACAATGCTTGCAGCAGAGGAGGACACGTCCCTCCCCCAGCACCAGGGTTAGGACTTGGTGTTCTCTATGGCAACAGAAGAGCCGACTAGACTCTGAGGTTCTGAGAAGCAAGCACGGTCTTAGCTGAAGTCACTCACTACCGCCACACGCCAGGCCAGCCAGTGCCAGCGACCTTTCAGAGAGAACAAGAGAGCAGAGGGTGGCACTCCTGCTCTCTCCATCTAGAGGGCCTCTGTTGCCGGGCATGGGGGTGCACGCCTGTGATCCCAGTAGCCCTGGAGGCTGAGGCAGGAGGATCGCAAGTTGGAGGCCAGCCTCAGCCACTTAGTAAGGTTCTGAGCCACTCAGGGAGACCCTGTCTCTAAATAAAATACAAAATAGGGCTGGGGACAGGGCTCAGTGGTCAAGTGCCCCTGATTTCAATCCCTGGCACAAAAATAAATAAGTAAATAAATAAAAATAAAAAGCAATTGTTTTTCCCAGCCCGAACTGCTAACATTCCTACAAAAACTGGCCCAATGGTCTGGTCTATTGGTGAAAATGATCAACCCCCTTTTATTTGTCAAAATTGATAAATAAAACAGAAAAAAATGTATTTTTTTTTTTTTTTGCAATGCAAAGCCTGGATAGAAGCTGCCGTGAATAAGTCTCTAGCAGGAGTGACAAAGAAATCTGATTTGTCAAAGTTAGACAACAGTCAAGAGGAAACAGACCGCAGATCATGAAGGGACTGTGTCCAACCCAGAGACCAGACCAGAGAGGGCAGGATCCAGTGCCTAGAAGCTTCAGGAGCAGAATTAAAATCTAACTCCTGTGGGAGGAGAGGGGGGACTGCAGGTCACTGGATGGGACAAAGGGAGGGGAGGGACTGGGAGAGACAGGGGAGTGAATGGACGTCCCTTTCCCATGTTCACATAGGAACCCACGACCAGGGACACCCCATGGCAGGTCCAGCCACAGGAGTGGGACGTCACGCCCCGTGTAGGTGGGACATGGCAGGATGCACGCTGCCTTCATGGAGACCTAAGAAGAACCAAGAGCAAATGAGACACCATCTAGTCCTTGGGTTTTCGAGGTTCTTAATTTTTGATCCACGAGGCAGCAGGAACACAAAGATTAGAAAATAACAGATTTTTCGGGCTCCGTGGTAGACCCCTTGCCTAGCCTGTGTGAGGCCCTGGGTTCGAGTCTCGGCACCACATATTCAAAAAACAAATCAATAAACTCCATCCATAACTAAGAAAAATATTTTTAAAAAGAAGATATGTACAAGTTCCCCTAGGGCTTCCTCGGGGTTAGGAATCAGGTTTTCTGCCATTTGTACAGCTATTCAGCGCACAGGCCTGGGACATAGTAGGTGTTCAATAAAACGCACCAGCCACCCAATTGCACAGTAACTGTAACAGACACATGGGGAAGGGAAGATTTTTAGCTGGGGCACCTCAGGAAGGGCTTCCCGTGCCCAACCAATGAAGGACCAGGTCAAAGGACAGAAAGAGCAACGATTTCCTAAGGAGCAAATATGTGTTCGAGTCTAACTCGGGTTCGAAGAAAGGAACTCAGGTGGCTGACCAAAAGACACCAGGCAGAGACGCAAACAAGAGACAGGGCAGCAGAAGAGTTTAAAAAAGGCGCGTGTGGGTGGGAAACTGGTGTGGGATCAGATAATTTCTAGTCAAGTGAGGAAAGGACTCACAATAAAATACAGGGGACAACCAAGCAACCGGACAGACCCCAGATGGGCTGCGTACTAGAGAAAGCACTGCTCTTACCTTCCTGGGGGTGGGGAGGGCTGAGTGTCACGTAAGACCCAGAAAACAAAACCATGTGACAGAGAAGTTTCTATACCACAAAAACACACCCTCACCAGGCCTGGTGGCTAAGCGTGTCATTCCAGCAGCTGGGGAGGCTGAGGCAGGAGGATCGCAAGGTGGAGGCCAGCCTCAGCCACTCAGCGAGACCCTGTCTCTAAATAAAATAGAAAAACGGCTGGGGACGGGGCTTGGCTCCATGTAGGTGGCTTTCAAAACAGCTCCTGGGTCCTTTAAACTTCTGGTCGTGTCATCTTGCCAGTTAGGACATTGTGAAAGCCACAGCAACATGACCCGGCGCCCAGGAGGTGTCGACACAGGGAAGGCTGAGACTCTGCCACACGCTGAGCCACACTGTGGTCCTGTAGCTTCTGACATGGTGATTTCAGGCGACAGGAAGGATTGACAAACATTCCTTCTCCTCCCCTGTCACATGTCACAGTAGGTGGCCCGGCCACCTGGGGAAGGTTCTCTGAGTTTTTTGACACAATGCTCCATCTTTGGAGGAAGAACAGGTAGATCAGCCTGGGACCGAGACTTCAGACCCACGTTCCCAGGGCTGGCAAGACACACAGACGAAATCCAGTCACAATATCACTGTGGCAAAGTCACAAGGATTCAGTAAAAGATAGAGACAACAGAGCGGGCGCAGCAGTGCGCCTCGGTCATCCCAGTGACTCGGGAGGCTGAGGCAGGAGGATGGCGAGTTAGAGGCCAGCCTCAGCCACTTAGCAAGGCTGTGATATGAGCAAGTCAGGGAGATGCTGCCTCCAATTTAAAAACATAAAGGGCTGGGGCTGGGGCTCAGGGGTTAGGTGGCCCGGATTGAATTTGGTAACTCCCCCGCCCCCACCAAAAAAGGTGACACCAAGTTTGACGCAGGCAGGATGCCCACAGGTGGGCGCAGGACAGAGCTGAGGGAGGCCTCGGGGAAAGCAGGGACCACAGAGCGGCCAGGAGACTGCGGGGTCTGTGCAGGAGGGTGAGGCCAGGGGGGCCCAGGGAGGCCATGGCCAAGGGCAGTGGGAAACCTGGGCCTCTACAGAGGAGTCCAGAACCCAAGACCCTGCACCACCAGGGGTGGTACAGGGCGAGAAGGCACCATGGGGTGCAGGCAGGTGTCTGAGAGGACACAGAGGGTTAGTGTCCCCACGCTGACCCCGAGCTCCGTGAAGACAGGCCATTTTTAAATTTTTATTATTTATTTTTGTATTATTTATTTTATTATTTTTTTAAACTTATTTTTCTGGTGCCAGGGATTGAACCCAGGGGCCCTCCACCCCTGAGCCCCGTCCCCAGCCCTTTTTCTATTTTATTTAGAGACAGGGTCTCGCTGCGTTGCTGAGAGACTTGCTAGATGGTGGAGGCTGGCCTCCACCTCGCGATCCTCCTGCCTCAGCCTCCCAAGTCGCTGGGATGACGGGCCTGCATCACCCACGGTGCCCAGCCAACTAAGCCTCTCCTAGAATTTGAACAGCAAGGTGACCCCCGGAAGAAACCACCAGGGAGCACTTCTTTCCCCACCAGTACCTACTACAAGCCAACGCTGCCCAAATATTCCCAGCTCTGAGCCTCCCGGGTGCACGGTAGGATCACAGCTCTTGATTCCTTGTGTGGGGTGACTCACTGTGGCCAAGGATTTGCAAGCAGAAGGGACAGGGAACAATTAACTATGGGCTCAGAGAGCCTCCGGTAGTTCCTGCTCCTTTGCCAACACAAACCAGCACATTCCACACTTCAGGCAGGAAGAGGGAGCCCAGCCGGGCTGGGGTGTGGCTGGGGTGTGGCTAGGGTGGCTGCTCACTCAGCCCCAGGCACTGGGTTCCAGCCCCACACAGGGGAACACAAAAACAAACCCGAATCCTACAAAACCCTCTCTCCAAACCCAGCGGCTCAGGAGGCTGAGGCAGGAGGATTGCGAGTTGGAGGCCAGCCTCAGCCCTTAGCAAGGTGTGAAGCAACTCAGCGAGACCCTGTCGCTAAATAAGATCTAAAAAGGGGTTAAGCACCCCTGGGTTCAATGCCTGGCACCAGAGAGACAGAGAGAGAGAGAGAGAGAGAGAGAGAGAGAGAGAGAGAGAGAGAATGAGAGAGAGGAAAATCCCTGCTGAACATGGAGAGAGAGGAGAAGCCTGCGCTGTTCCAGCAGCTCTGAGGTCACTCAGCGTCCCCTCACCTGGAGAGCCTGGCACTGCTTGAGAATTCGCCACCAGGAAGCTGAGAGCCAAGGCCCTCCCCCTGTCTCTCTTTCACTTTTGTTTTGCTTTTCGGTGGTGCTAGGAAAGGAACAACCCAAGGGCCCTCCACCACTGCCCTGCCTTCTCAGTCCTTGGAATTTTTAAAATTTTGAGGCAGGGCCTCCAAACGGCTGAAGCTGGCCTCAACCTTGCGATCCTCATGCCTCAGCCTCCTGAGTCACTGGGAATATGGTTGTGGGGCCCCCCGAAATTCCTAAGGGTGGTTTGTTCTTCCCCCAAAGACGCTATTCTTCTTCTTCTTCCCATTATCAAGGTCACAGAACCACCCCTCAGAGGCTCCATGATCCTCCGCAAGTCCCTGCTGTCAGTTCCTCATCTGAGAGTTGTTTAGTTAGGGCTTTGCTAAGTGGCTGAGGCTGGCCTCCAATTTGCGATCCTCCTGCCTCAGCCTCCTGAGCTGCTGGGATGACAGGCATGCACCACCTCGCCTGGCTTCTAGCATTTTCTTTAGGCTAATTTTATGACTGTCCTCTTCCCTGTTTTTACAGCTACTCCTGAATCTCCAGGGCTCTTCACCTCACGTACCCCCCAGGTCTCAGTACTGTTTTCTTCTAACAGACAATAAACATCTGCCAAATGAGCACGGAGCACACGGCTTCTCATTCTGGAAGGCTGTGCATATTAACTACTGGCCCAGGAGCACATCTTGCCTATAGTGACGCTGAAATAGCAATTTGCTTACCAACTTGCATAAAAAGTAATTTACTCTGCAAAGTTAGAACTATAAAACTTTTATTTTTTTCCCAGGGACTGAACCCAGGGATGCTTAACCACTGAGCACCATCCCCAGTCCCTTTAATTTTATGCCTTTAGGTTGAGGCAGGGTCTCACTAAGTTGCTGAGGCTGGCCTCCACCTTGCAATCCTCCTACCTCAGCCTCCCAAGCCACGGGGATGACAGGCGGGCACAACTGTGTCTGGATCTTGGAGCTACAAAAATTTTCAACAAAAGTTGGGGTGATATTTCACGATCCTTTGCAGACTAGTGATTCAACACTGCCCTCAAGGGGCTTGGCGTTGGGAAGGGGCAAAGTCTCAGATTATTTCAATCAAACCCAGGTCCTGAGGTGGATGTTCAAAGTTCAAGATCAGCCGGCCAAGAAGCTGCTGGTCACATGCCAGCCAGGACCTGAAGGGTCAGTCGGCCCAGGCCAGGAGCCCTACCTAGCATGTGAGCGAGGGAATCCAATATCTTAAGGACTGAAGTAGGAGACCAAAGAGTCTCAATGAAATCTACTCTGGCTACATTTATACCCCAAGTGATTCTTCTGGGCCAAGAGCAAAGAGAACGGGTCCAGAAGTGTCCCACAAGGGGACGCAGCAAGGGCTACCCGCTCACTCACCAGACTGAAGCCACTCTGTTGTTTTGGTGACAGGGATGGAACCCAGGGGCACTCCACCCCCGAGCCCCGTCCCCAGCCCCTTTTTCTATTTTATTTAGAGACAGGGTCTCGCTGAGTGGCTCAGGGCCTCGCTAAGTGGCTGAGGCTGGCCTCCACCTTGCGATCCTCCTGCCTCAGCCTCCTGAGCTGCTGGGGTGACAGCTGTGCCCGGCGCTATTCTGCTCCTCTAACCCCAACTCGTTCAAATAGGCTCAGCCTATGACACATTCTGCTATGGGAACCAACTCGCCCAGGTCCCTCAAGGACATAGGGAGAGAAACAGACTGTACCATGGGGAACGGGCTTCTAACAGAGTTGCTAAAAGGAAAACATAAGTGAGAGCAAAGATGTGAAATATCTAGAACCCCCATGCACTGCCAATAAGAGTGTAAACTGGACAGGTATGGTGACACACACCTGTCCTCCCAGCAGCCCAGGAGGCTGAGGCAGGAGGATGGCAAGGTGGAGGCCAGCCTCAGCCACTTAGCGAGGCCCTGAGCAACTCAGCGAGACCCTGTCTCTAAATAAAATCAAAAAAGGGCTGGGGATGGGGCTCATGGTTAAGCACCCCTGGGTTCCATCCCTGGGACAAAAAATAAAAAAGTGTCAACTGGGGACTGCGGTTGTGGCTCAGCCGTAGAGCGCTCGCCTAGCAAGTGTGAGGCCCCGGATTCGATCCTCAGCACCACAAAAAAATAAATAAATAAAATAGAGGTATTGTGTCCAACTACAACTAAAAAATAAATATTTTTTTTTAAAAAAGTGCCAACTGCTATAATTAGAAAACTGGCCCTACTCACTAAAGCAGAACAGAAAGAGATCCCCCCACCCCCAACTTCATACATTGAAATCCGACCCCAGGACCTTGGAATGTGACTGATTTGCAGACAGGAGCTTTGAAAGAGGTAATTAGGGTTCAATGAGGTCATTAGGGTGGGCCCTGGTTCCATATGACTGGTGTCATACACAAGAGGGCTCGTCACCGACCCACAGAGAAGCAAGATCACGTGGATGTCAGGCCACCAAGGACAGAGGCTTCAGCAGAACCTAATTGGGCCTCTACCTCACGGCAGCCTCCAACCTCTGGGACTGTGAGCAGACGGGTGTCCTCTGAGCCTCCCAGCTGTGAGCGCAGTGTGAGCAACACAGGCACCAGGACTCAGCCTTTCTGCTTTATTTATTGTTTTGAGAAGGGGGTCTAAGTTGCCCTGGCTGGTCTTCAGCTCCTGGCCTCAAACAATCCTCCTGCCTCAGCCTCCCAGCCAGCTAGGACAACAGGTGAGCGCCACAGCACCTGGCACTAACGACCGTAAATACATTATGATACACCACATCCTGGAATAGTACTGAGCGATGAAAATGGAATTAACACTGCAAATAATGTGGGCGCGGTGGCCCACGCCTGTAACCCCAGCGACTTGGGAGGCTGAGGCAGGAGGATTGCAAGGTGGAGGCCAGCCTCAGCCACTTAGCAAGGCCCTCAGCAACTCATGGAGACCCTGTCTCTCAATAAGAATGCTTGGCTGACATGTGGGAGATTATGGGATAGATCCCCAGCAGCACTTAAAATAAAAGGAAGGAAGGGGTTGGGGCTGAGGCTGGGCGGCAGAGTTCCCCAGCACCACATAAAAATAAACAAACAAAATAAAGGTACTGTGTCCAACTACAACTAGGAAAAAATACATAAATAAATAAAAAATAAAGAAGCCAGGCTCTAGGGCACACACCTGTCATCCCAGAGGCTCGCGGAGGCTGAAGCAGGAGGATCGCAAGGTGGAGGCCAGCCTCAGCCACTTATCAAGGCCCTAAGCAACTCAGCAAGACCCTGTCTCTAAATAAAAATAGAAAAAGGGCTGGGGACGGGGCTCAGGGGTTGAGTGCCCAAGGTTCAATCCCCAAGACCAAAAAGTTAAAAATACAAAAAAATAAAGGTCCTGTGTGTATCGACAACAAAAAATAAAAAATAAAAGGTTGGGGGGATCAGCATAGTGACCCTGCCCTGGGACAGGGGACTGGCACCGTTGAGGGAGGCACAGGGGGTTTCTGAGTTCATGAGAATTCTCCAAGTCCTTCAATTATTCATGCATTTTTCTGTGTGGGTGCCCTTTATTAAAATACAGAAACGACAATTTACTTAAAAACCAGAAGGGCCACTCTGGTGGCACTTGGCAGAGATCTTATCCCAGCGCTCAACAGCTCAGGTTCTTCACCTGCTGCCACGAAACATTTGAAAAAGAAACACAGCTCTGCACACGGTCCCCAGCCTCCTGTCGTGGGTGTCTCCCAGGACAGGTGGCACAGTTCAAAGGGCCCAAGAACGGGGACAGTTGAACGCTGGCACCATCTTGGCAGGAGGGAAGCGTTCCATTTCCCTGAAAGGAAAATATATTCCAGTGGACGTTCAGAGTAAGAAAACAGCCAGTTAATACCCAGCCACAGCAGCTGTGGAGGCTGAGGCAGGAGGATCGCAAGGTGGAGGCCAGCCTCAGCCAACTCAGTGAGACTCTGTCCCTATAAAATATGAAAAGGGCTGGGGATGGGTGGAGCAGTCGAGGGCCCCTGGGTTCAATCCCTGGTAGAAAAATAAAATAGTGGGGGGTCATGACCTAGGTCAGGGGACATTCAAATTCTGGAAAAAACAGACCCATGCAGGCCTCCACCCTGAGACAGGGCAGCCTCAGAAGGCCACCAGGAGAAGCAAGCCATCTTGACTCCTAAGCCTCAGGGAGCACGGAGGGCCACCTTCTATCTGTCTGGCGAAAGTCACAGAGTCAAGGCCACCCGTGCGGGGGAGAGGGGGGGACGCATGCAGCTGCAGGTCCCCTGACGCGGCTGACCCAGGTCCTCAGGCTTCTTTGAAGTCCTTTTCCTGGGACCTGCCACGGCTGGTGGCAGGCGGGCAGTCCCGGGCGACAGGAAAATGGACAACAGAATCAGGCTGACAGATCGCCAAGGCAAGGATGACGTCACCAAAACAGAGCCCTGGGGACAGCCACAGCCCCACAGCAGGGCTGCAGCTGAGGCCCGGAGCAGGAGGCCAGCGCTGTGGGTCACCCTGGAAGCGACCCGAGGTGGCTTCCTTCCTCCCAAGGAGACATCCTGCAAACAGCTATTCTTCTTCTTCTTCTTTTTTTTTTTAAAAAATATATCTTTGGTTGGAGGTGGATCCCTTGGTCCCTTTTCATATTTGTGTCCCTGGAGCTGAGGGTGGAGTCCGGGCCTCACCCCTGCCAGGCGGGCTCCCCCTCCCAGCCCCAGCCCAGCCCAAATGGACTATTCTTAAAAACTTGTTTTTGGAAGCACAGTCTGCAAGACGAAAAGTGAAACTAGCCACAGACTTCCAAAAGCCCTATCCCCATTTCACTCAGCCTCTCACTTGGACCTTGGATCTGCAAATCACTGTCCACCATCACCGTGAAGATAAAAATGCGCAGGGCCAGGCAGCCCCCACCTGACATTGCAGCTGCATGGCCGAGGCTGAGGCAGGAGGATCAGAAGGTAGAGGCCAGACTCCGCAACAGTGAGGCTCTAAGCCACTCAGGGAGACCCTGTCTCTCAATAAAATACAAAATAGGGCTGGGGACAGGGCTCAGGGGTTGAGAAACCCTGGGTTCAATGCCCAGTATCCCCTATCCCCCAAAATTTCTTTTTTTTAATGTAGTAAGTGTAGGGGCTGAGGATGGAGCTCAGCTGGTAGAGAGCTTGCCTTGCAGGCACAAGGCCCTGGGGTCAATCCTAGCACACACACACGCGTGCACACACACACACACAAAAATGTTCTAACTATAAATGCAAAGTGTTTTTCAGTCTTTAATGCTGTATGTACAAATGGGGGAAAGTCAATACAGACAAGACGTGGGAACCAATAACAATAGCAATAAACACACTGCAACGTGTCTATGCAGCAGCTGCACACAGGACAGTGTGGAGATCCACTAGAGGACACTAACACATATTTGCATAACACAATGACCACCTTATACAGGAGCAGAAAGCCAGGAGCCAAAAAGTGGCAGGACAGGGGAATGGTTTATGTCTCCTGCTTAAGAACACTTCAAGACATGACATCAGTTGAGAGCAGGGGTTGTGCATGATTGTCATCCGTCTGGAGGCTGAGGCAGGAGGATCGCAAGGTGGAGGCCAGCCTCAGCCACTGAGCGAGGCCCTGAGCCACTCAGGGAGACCCTGTCTCTAAATAAAATAGAAAAAGGGCTGGGGACGGGGCTCGGGTGGAGTGCACCTGGGTTCAATCCCTGGTATTAAAAATAAATAAGTAAATACATAAAATCAAATCACAGTTGGTCCAAAAAAGGGGAGTAGAGGGGCAGTTAAGAAAGAAAAAACTATTGGCCCAAGTGGTTGCCAACAATCACCTGCAAGGACACACTCATAAAACTATTTTTAGAGAGCCTTCTGCATCCCAGGGTCTGTCTGTTTGCTCATGCAGTGGATCATAAACGTCGTGGACACAGGGTGGCGAGGGCGGTCACCTAATGCTGTTGATCCTACGACTGGGGCCACACCAAGCTTTCTTGTCAGCTTTAGGGAAAAAAAAAAAAAAAATCCAGCAAAGCCAAATGTGCCTCTGTTCAAAGACACTGCAGTGCGATGTAATGACAGGGACGTGGCCTCCCTCTCCGGTGAACCCAAATTGCCACCAGAGCAGAAAGAGAAACACATATCCTGCTGGAAGGTTATTCTTCAAAAGATGGGATCAATTAGAAAGCGCAGTGCTACTTTCCACACTCTTTCAAGAGCCAACTGGGTGGATACAGGTCGCCAGAACACCAGACTATCTGGATGACACAATGCACCTGCAGAGATGAGAAATGATTCCTTTTTCCAAAAGCCTCAAGTTCTCGCAGCAGCTCAGGAGGCTGAGGCAGGAGGATCGCAAGGTGGAGGCCAGCCTCAGCAAAAAAACGAGGCCCCAAGCAACTCAGTGAGACCCTGTCTCTGAATAAAATAGAAAAAGGGCTGGGGAGATGGCTCAGGGGTCGAGTGCCCTTGAGTTCAATCCCTAGTACCCCAGAGCATGGCCTCAAGTTCTCCTGCCAACTCATTCCACCCGAGTTCATGGCTTCGATCGCTCACCATTTTACAATTCCTTGAGGACAGGCATCACCTCGGGTCCCTGAGTCAATCTCTAGCAACGCCCAATACATACGTGGCAGATACTCCAAACATTTCATGAATGAATGAAAAAGTGCTCATCGTTACTCTCCTCGGTACTCAACCATGATACAAGCCTCCAGCATGTATTAGTCACTTAAATGTGGTCAGTCTGGGCAGCAAGGTAAATAAAACAATAAAAACCGGACAGAGAACACAACAGGGTCATGGACACCACGCTTTAGAGTGGACAGTATCTTCGACAGAAGTATTTATAACTACTTTCCAGGCTGGGTGCGGTGGCGCACACCTGTCATCCCAGCAGCTCAGGAGGCTGAGGCAGGAGGATCGCAAGGTGGAGGCCAGCCTCAACAACTTAGCGAGGCCCTCAGCAATTCAGTGAGACCTTGTCTCTAAATAAAAGGCAAAATAGGGTTGGGGATGTGGCTCTGTGGTGAAGCACCCTTGGGTTCCATCCCCAGTCCCCCCACCCCCTCCAAAAAACCAACCTTAACTACTTTCCAGTTCTTAGACTTAAATCTGAACAAATCCTCTCCAAGTTTGAAGAGAGAAACACACTCCCAGGAGACTTTATTAAACCATAGATGAGAAGTCATGCGGCTAATCAGCTGTGGAAGTCACAAGGAGGAGACAAGGGTCTGTTCTTTCAGAATCCACAGAGGCAGCATTTCCAATGGGGGAAGAACCCACTAGTTGGACGGCCAGGAATTCTGGGTGGTGACAACAAGGTTTCCATATTTGCAGATCCAGCTGAAGACTCAGGTAGGGGAACGTTTCTAACCCATGAAGTACCTTGCCAGAATTCAAGAGCTTCAAGTTTGGGGATCGCACACCCCACAAATAGGCATCACAAGTCGCAACTGCCAACGAGATAGGGCTTTCCAGGTATGGCCAGCAGAGTGGCTCTCATATGACATCACTAAGGAAGGGCAAGGAAGGTGGCGGAGGCCAGGTACCAGGTGGCAAAAAGTAAATCGCAACCCGCAGGCCGGGCCCAGTCTGCGACCTGGGCTTGAATCTCTGCTCTAGGACTTGGGCGCTGTGTGACCTTGAGCAAGTGACTTAACCTCTCTGTTCCATATCTATCAATCAGTGATCATCAACGGACTTGGCTGCCAAGCGCAGCACCACGAACGCCCAAACCTCTGCTGCGACCATCGGCCTCGGCGCTGCCACTCCACGGGTCGCCTGAGGTCCCCAAAACGTCGGAAGGCATCGCAAGCTCCGCGGCCGGGCACCAACTCCCTCCGCCCGTCCCCCAGGAACTTTGCAAAACTTCCTGCGGGATGGACGGCGACGCGCTGCTGGTGACAAAAAGCTCCCTGTCTCCCGGAGCCCGAGCCGTCTCACATGGACACCAGTGTCCGCGGCCAGCCCCGCGCCCACGTGACCTGACCCGCGGCTGGGACTCGGGTGGCCCCCCGGGGAGCCTCCACCACCGACGGGGACTCTCGACGGCGGAGGGGGGGACACGGCGCCCGTCCCCAGGGCGGCCCGGGCCGGCGGCGGGCGGAGTCCCCGGCAGCTCCCGCCTCCCGGGGTCGCCGTCGCCTCCCCCAGGCCCCCGCCGCGGCGCAGCGCCGCCGCCCGTCGGGAAGGCCCTCGGCGGGGCCCCCCAGCGCGACGCCACCCGACGACCAGCAGCCGGCGACCCGCACCCCCGGGGCCCAGGTCACGCCCGGCGACCTCTGACCCGTCCGCGGCCGGGTGCGGCCCGGGTCTGACGCCGAGGATCCCCCGCGGGGCCCGTCCGGGGCGGAGGCCGCGAGGCGCTGGCGACCGGAGGCCGCGGCGGGGGAGGGGGCCGGGCCTCGGGCCAGGACGGGCCGCTGCTTACCGCGGCCGCTGCGCTGGGGGCTCCGGGGGCCGGGGCGCGTCGCCGAGGAGGGCTCCCGCCGAGGAGGAGACGCGACGGAGGACAAGGGGGCGGAGAAGTCCAAAGCCCGGCTCCTGGGGGACTCCTCTGCGCTGTCGCTCAGCCGCCAACGCCGCCGCTGCCGCCGCCTCTGGCTTTATGGCCAAGACTCCGGCCCCGCTCCCACTTCCGCCACCGCCGCCGCCCCGAGAGGAAGTACCTGTCACGAGACGCTTGACGCCGGGGGTGCGTAGGAAGAGCCCCGCCTCCACCTGGCGTCACGTTCCGGCCGCGTAGGGGCTGGGCCGCGGTCACGTGGTACAAACATGTCTGCCCCCTGCCTGGGCGCCGCCATCTTGGAGAGCCGTACCAGGAGCAGGGCGGCGCCATGTTGGACCCGCAGACCGATTCCTCAGCCCTCCTCCATCCCCCACGTTCCTCCACCATAAAGAATGCCAGAGCGAAAATTGCGAGGGTCCACCGGCCCTGAAGCAGTAACTGTCCCTATCGGAAAGGAACCCATCAGCCAATCGAGTGTCCTGAGGTTTGCAAGCATCATCAAAGCTTGCTGTACGGAGGAATTAGAAAGCTTGCTGCAGGAAAGGACTTTACCAAGGAGAAATCTCTAGAGCGCACAGATGATTTGAGAGATTTGCAGAAGCGAGAAGAAGAGCCGTCATCTTTACGGTGCACCTATACTATACGCTTGGATCGGCTCCATGTAGCCTGACTTTAACCCCCTACACAACATGATCATCACCATTTCACAAATAAGGAACGCACAAGAAGGACCCAGCTCCCACATTCAAGGGAAGGGCGGGAATGGGAACCCGCCTGCCTGTCGGGTGCCTGCCTGGGTGTGCTCTTTGTAGCCAAGTGAAAAATGTCTGCACCGTGTGCAGCTGGCAATAGAGGCCCAGAGATGGGTTAGACATAGCCCAGGAAAATCTTGGTCAAGCTCATAAAAATATGAAGCATCCTCCCAGCATCAGCCACATCTGGATTATTATTTTTATTTTTTATTTTATATATTTTTTAAGGTATTGGGGTTGAACTCAGGGGCACTCACCCCTGAGCCCCAGCCCCAGGCCTTTTTTGTATTTTATTTAGAGACAGGGTGTCACTGAGCTGCTCAGGGCCACGCTAAGTGGTTGAGGCTGGCCTCCACCTTGCCATCCTCCTGCCTCAGCCTCCCAAGCCGCTGGGATGACAGGCGTGCACCACCGCGCCAGGCACCTTCAGCAACAGACTCTTCTCATAGTCTTTTCCTGTTTTTTGAACACTGAAACTCCATTCTTTTGGTTGTTCTATCCCAAAACCTGTAAATCATTCTGAACTCCTATAATGACCTCCAAGATAATATATTCCAGGACTGGGATTGGGGCTCAGTGGTAGAGCGGTTGCCTAGCAAGTGTGAGGCCCTGGGTTTGATCCTCAGCACCACATAAAAATAAATGAATAAAAGAAAGATATCGTGTCCATGTACACCATATATATATATATATATATATATATATATATATATATATATATTTATATTTATATCCCAGAACCTATATAAATGATCTGATTGGGAAACGGGGTCTTTGAAGATGTAAAGATCTCAAGATGACATCATCGTGGATGATTTAAGTGAAATCTACAATCAATAACAAGTATTCTTATAAGAGGCACAATGGAGTCCCACTGAGAAATCCATGTGAGGTGGAATTCAAGATTGGTGTGAGAACAAGCCACAGGATGCTGACATCCACCGGAAAGTGGAAGAAACAAACCAAAAAGGCAATTTAGAGACTTTTGGCTGGGTGCGGTGGTGCTCTCCTGTAATCCTAGCAGCTCAGGAGGCTGAGGCAGGAGGATCGCAAGGTGGAGGCCAGCCTCAGCCATTTAGTGAGGCCCTAAGCAACTCAGCGAGACCCTGTCTCTAAATAAAATCTAAAAAGGGCTGGGGACGGGGCTCCCTGGTTAAGCGCCCCTGGGTTCCATCCCTGATAACAAAAAGATTAAAAAATAAAATAAAAGTAGACGGGCACTTGCCTGGAACTGGCCTTAGCAGGAGCTGTGGTAGGGTCAGTCAGTGCCCAGGACCTAGCCAACTGGCCTCACAGAAGACCCTGGTGATAAACCCTAAAAATGGTGGAGGATGGAACATTTCTGCTAGAGTTTGAATTTTCAGATTCGCCCAAAGCCCATGGGTTAAAGGTTTGGTCTTCAGAGTGGCATTATTGGGAGGCCATGGAGCCTTTAAGGGGCGGGGCCTAGCGGGAGGTCTTTAGGTCTTTGGTGCTGTGCCCAGTCTCTCCCTCTCATTTTCTCCCTGGTCATGAGCCATTTCCTGCTCCACCATGATGCACTCCCACCGTGAGGCCAGAAGCCACCTGCTCATGGACTGCAGCTTCCAAAAACCTAAGTTCCCCTGTTGACTTTGGGTTCCGACTCTCTCTTTTTTGGTTTCCATTCAGGGATTGAACCCAGGGGGGACTTACCCACGGAGCCCCCATCCCCTGCCCATTTTATTTTTTACTTAGAGACAGGGACTTACTGAGTTGCGGAGGGCCTCACTCCATTGCTGAGGCTGGCCTCCAACTTATGATCCTCCAGTCTCAGCCTCCTGAGCTGCTGGGATGACAGGCGTGGGCCACCACACCCAGCCCCACTGAGGACCAGGCCTTCAATACTTGAATTCTTGGGAGACATACAACACCCCAACCAAAGCATCCATCTTCCTAGCTTCTCACTCAGGAGGAATGGAGAGAGAAGGGGGAGACTTCAGAGGAAGCCGAGGAGGTAGGAGGACCCCAAGTCTGAGCCAAAGTCCCTGCCTGTGATTCTGAGATTGAAGGACCCCCTGCCCTGATTCTGGGACTATTTCCCCTGTGCCCTGTGTCGCCTGCAGGCCCTACAGAGGATGTCAGGGCCAGCGAGCAAGGCCACAAAGCAGCCGTGGTCCTGTGTCAACTATTACAAGGGCCACCATTCCAAGCACCTTCTGGTGTCACCTTGCTCGTAAATCCCCATGACTGTTTCTTTCTGAGTCTATTTCTAGATTCAGTCCTGGTCCATTCATCTGTTGACCTGTCCCTCTGCCAATCCCACACTCTACTCACAGTCCTGGCCGAACTGTCCTGATATCTGCGGGGGCCATCCCCTAAATTTCTCCTTTCTCCCCAGGTCCCCTTAGAAACTGAAACATAAACTTGTCAATTTACACACACACACACACACACAAAAAAAAAAAATCTTGCTAGCTGGGCACAGTGGCCAACGCCTGTCATCCCAGTGGCTCAGGAGGCTGAGGCAGGAGGATCGCAAGTTGGAGGCCGGCCTCAACAAAAGCGAGGCCCTGAGCAACTCAGGGAGACCCTGTCTCTCAATAAAATATTAAAAGGGCTGGGGACAGGGCTCAGGGGTTGAGTGTCCCTGGGTTCAATCCCTGGTACCCAAGGGGAAAAAAATCCTGATAGAATATTGGCCATAATTACATGAATACATTCTTATATATATTTAGTTGGAACTGTATCAGATTATACCGCCCGTGAGGATGGAAATACTTTTGTCTGTGTATGATACAGTTTTTTAAAAATATTTCTTTCTTAGTTGGAGATGAATACAATACTTTTACTTTATATATGTATTTTTAAGTGGTGCTGAGGATTGAACCCAGGGCCTCACACGTGCTAGACAAACTCTCTACCACTGAGCCACAGCCCCAGTCCTGCAGGTGGCATTTTTATGCAATGACAATAATGGCCTACATACAATTTTTATACTGGTTTTCACCTATTGTCCTATTAAATGCAGTTGTTATGTTACCCAATAGTATCTAAACGTCCAAAAAATAAATATCACTTTCACATTCTCCCTGATCATGTCAGAAACCTGTTCACTATTAATAGGTTCATGGCTGGAGGATTGCAGATTGGTGCGGCCACTTTGGAGAGCAGGGTGGAGATGCCTCAGAAAACTGGGAATGGAACCACCATGGGACCCGGCTGTCCCACTCCTTGGTTTATACCCAAAGGATTTAAAATCAGCACACGTCAGGGACGCAGCCACATCAGTGTTTATAGAAGCTCAATTCACAATAGCTGAGCTATGGAACCAGCCTAGGGCCCTTCAGCAGGTGGATGGATAAAGAAACTGTGGTTTGTATACACATTGGAATATTACGCAGCCATCAAGAAGGATGGAATGATGGCATTTGCTGGTAAATGGACGGAGTTGGAGACGATCATGCTGAAATCAGCCAGTCCCCAAAACTCAAAGGCTGAGTGTCCTCTCTGATATGGGGACGCTGACTCACAATAAGGAGGGGGATGGCAGTTCACTGGATGAGACGCAGGGGAGTGGAGGGAAGGGAGGGGAGGGGACTGGGAGAGACAGGGGAGTGAATGGACGTCCCTTTCCCATGTGCACATGGGAACCCACGACCAGGGACACCCCACAGCAGGAATAGCCACAGGAATGGGACGTCACGCCCCGTGTAGGTGGGACATGGCAGGATGCACTCTACCATCAAAAAAGAATTTGGGAAAAATATGTTTATTATTGAACATTTTGGAAAAATCAGGAATGTATGAATGATAACCAATAGTCACACAATTTACAGATAATCAGTAATAGGTGGCATAGATTATTTATGGGTTTTGCTTATGTAGGCTTTTTAAATTATTTTATCGTACCAGGGACTGAACCCAGGGTCCCTCGACCCCTGAGCCCCATCTCCAGCCCTTTTTTCTATTTTATTTAGAGATAGGGTCTCGCTGAGTTGCTGAGGCTGGCCTCCACCTTTCGATCCTCCTGCCTCAGCCTCCCTACTCACTGGGATGACATGCATGCTCCACTCTACCCAGTGAAACTGTTTTTTAATCCATGTTTTTTAGTTGTCCATGGACTTTTATTTTATTTATTTCTATGTGCTGCTGAGGATGGAACCCAGGGCCTCACACATGCTAGGCGAATGCTCTACCACAGAGCCACAGCCCCAGCCTGAAACTGTCTATTTTTATGCTTAAATCCCATAAGGGATGGACGCCCATGTGCAGACATTATTGGACACAAAGGATATGATCCAAGGGTCCCAGAGAGAGAGAGAGCGGGACCCCAGCAGGTGCTCTTGGATTTTCCTGGCCTCTCTGGATCCACCTTAGGATCCTCCTCCCTCAGCCTCCGGGCTATGGGGCAGGACCCTTCTGGAAGGAGGGTCTTGTGACCTGCTGTCAGACAAGGTAGGTCAGGAGACTCTCTCCAGGGCCAGCTCTTGCCCAGAAAGCCACACAATGGTGCAGCCATAAATTCAGATTTTTATGGCTGACTTTGAGGAAGACAAGTTCTAGTTTCTATGATCCACAACCAGAAAAGGAATTCGAGTCTTTATGACCTGCTTTGGAGCAGGAGAGACAGCGGGAGGGAGCCCAAGAAGTCAAGAAGAGATTTGGCCTCTGAGGAGCTTTGAAATCGTCCTTCAAGTTCAAAGTACCCCTTGCCAAGGCGCTGTAAGTTGGGGTGCAGTTTTAAACACCTGGAGCTCATCAACCCCCCACTCCCGGCCCCGGGGCTGGGTGTGTGTTGGGACACGTTTCAGTCGGCAGGAGAACAGTGGGCAGCGCCACCTTCGCCCCGACTTCCTGCTTAAGCTCTGCTTTGAACTCAGCAGAGGTCGACTGAGGGCCTCGGGATCTTTTTCTGAGCATGCGCAGGCCCCGTGACCCACGGTGCCCTCGGCCTCCTGGGTTCCTGAGACCCTCTCCAATGTCTTCATGGATCATTCTAGAACCTGAGACTCTGTCAGGGCTTCCAGTGTCCTCATGGGGCATTCCAGAACCTTTTCCTATCTATCTATCTATCTATCTATCTATCTATCTATCTATCTATCTATTTATCTATTTATTTATTTATTTATTATCTATGGTTTGATGAATGGGTCATCCTCTGCCTCAGGCTGTCAAAAATTTAAAAACACTTGTCTGAATTTTTTTTTTTTTAATGTTCTCTAGGGCTGGGCACAGTGGCCCACGCCTGTCATCCCAAAAGCTGGGGAGGCTGAGGCAGGAGGATCGCAAGTTAGAGGCCAGCCTCAGCCACTTAGCAAGGCCCTAAGTAACTCAGTGAGACTCTGTCTCTAAATAAAAAATAAATAAATATATTATATACTGGGGATGGGGCTCAGTGCCCAGTATCAAAAAAAAAAAAAAACTCCCAAAACATAGGATGAGGGCCAGGATGGGCCAAGGACAGGCAGCCTCAAAACCGAGGTCTTCTGTGGGCCTCTACACAGGTCAGAAAATGACTGTTGGCTGTGACCTGGGAACAGGTCTGAAATCTCTCCAGCTCTGAATAGACACAGGGTCTCGCTGAGTGGCTTAGGGCCCGGCTAAGTGGCTGAGGCTGGCCTCCACTTTCTATCCTCCTGCCTCAGCCTCCCAAGCTGCTGCAGGATTACAGGTGTGTGCCACTGTGCCCAGCTCTGGCTATCATTTTTTTTTGCAGGAGGTCACAAGTCCCAGGCCAGCCTGGGCGACTCAGGGAGATCCTAAAGGGGGGAGGAGGAGAAAAAAATTAAGTTAGTGTATGATCTTCCCATGACTGATTAGCATCCCGTCCTGTGAACCAATCATTGTTTGTTTAACGAGCGCCTCTGGAATGTCAGACAGTAGGTGGTGGAAGGTTCTAGAAATGTGTTCTGACCAGCTCACATGATTCCTGAGAGCTACTTGTCCGTCTCCTCCCAACTCGGAGTTCAATGAGATTTAATTAGCAGCTTGAAATCAGCCTCGTGGACATGTTTACACCCTAGATACTGGAATATTCCTCCCACCTGCTACCAACAAACCCAACTTCCACAGCTACTGGGGCGGGGGGCTTCCAGGAGAAATCCGAGGGGCAGAGAACACATCTAGATTACATATTAAGAGCCAGGGACGGTGGGGTGCGCCTGTCATCCCAGCAGCTCGGCGGGAGGCTGAGGCAGGAGGATCGCAAATTGGAGGCCAGCCTCAGCCACTTAGCAAGGCCTTAAGCAAATCAGGGAGACTCTGTCTCAAAAGAAAAAAAAAAATTAAAAGGGCTGGGGATGTGGCTCTGTGGTTATGTGCCCCTGGGCTTGATGCTCCATAACAAAATTTAAAAAATAGATATTTTAAAATGATATTTTATTTAATGATGTATTTGTATGACTCAACAGAAGGCCCGGCACCTTCTGGGTGACCAGAACTTTTCATTCTTTTTATGAACGTGTCTCTTGACCCGGCTGCATTCCTAATCTGCCTGCCACATGACAGTTTTTCTAGTTTAGTATCACTTCAAAGCTGATTGGACACGGACACGTAATTATCATTATTTTAATGACTGCGCTTTTCCTTTGAATGAATGAATCCTGACTTTGGCCTCCACCATGTGGAATTACTGTTCAATTATTTCCAGGGTCTCACCGGGATGAACCTAGATGTGTAGTGACCTTTCTTTGTTTTTGGTGCCAGAGCCCTGTCCCCAGCCCTTTGTATTTTTTTATTTAGAGACAGGGTCTCGCTGAGTGGCTCAGGGCCTCACTATGTTGCGGAGGCTGGCCTCCACCTTGCGATCCTCCGGCCTCAGCCTCCACAGCGACTGGGATGACAGGCGTGCGCCACTGTGCCCCGCTGGATAATGAACTTTCTGGGTCTTGCTGGGGCTCCTTTAGAGCTGGGAGCAGGCCACCTGCCAAGAGGACAGTTGAGACGGGATATAAAATATGCATGACTTCCCAATCATTAATCCCTTTATATAGTAAGTGCCTGCTCTGGGGCTGAGGTTAGCACCTCTTACAGGGATCCTAAAAGGACACCGGCCTCTGACTCACATTCACTAAAGAGGCTCCGCGTGGATGATTTTCAAGCTCTTTTCAAACAAGATTATACTTGTAAGATAATAGTCCTGACAGGATCATTTCGTCATTTCATGAAGGTGTTCAAAATACTTGTGCATCCGGTTTTTGTTTTTTTAATTTATTAATAGTTCAGGTTTGCAGGACAACTGAGTTGGCTCCTACTGCATGTACATATAAATATGAATCTATATATAAAAAATATATATATGCTTGAATACATATATATGCTCCATGTATATATTGAACCCTGGGTTCAATCTCCTGTACCAGTCTTGCCAAAAATAAAAAATAAAAAATAAAAAAGAGGCCAAGAGACCAGGAACTAAATCCAGGGCCACTTAACCCCTGAGCCCCATCCTCAGCCCCTTTTTCTATTTTATTGAGAGACAGGGCCTCGCTGAGTTGCTCAGGGCCTTGCTAAGTGGTTGAGGCTGGCCTCCACCTTGCGATCCTCCTGCCTCAGCCTCCCGAGCCTCTGGGATAGTAGGCATGCCCCACCAGGCCTGGCTCTAGGAAGTCTTTTCTTGAGCTCCCAAGGTGGATGGGATCAGGGGCTGAAATAGGAACAGCGTAGGACTTCCTGTTTCCAAAGACAGCAACATGCTTATTCTAACTCGACCAAAATGGCAAAGAAGCGACTTATATTCTTTCCACATCTGGAAACCTGTCCACCTTCCTCAATGCAATTAGTTGTCTCCAAGTATCTGGTGCGGGCTGACCCCTGAAGATGCCCAAATCTACAGATGTTCAATTCCCTTTAAAAAAAAGGGCAAACAATCCCCAAACACCAAATGTTCTCTCTGACATGCAGACGCTGACCCACAATAAAGGGGGGAGGAAGAACAGAAGTTCACTGGATGAGAAGCAGGGGAGTGGAGGGAAGGGAGGGGAGGGGACTGGGAGAGACAGGGGAATGGATGGACGTCCCTTTCCCACGTTCACATGGGAACCCACGACCAGGGACACCCCACAGCAGGTCCAGCCACAGGAGGGGGACGTCACGCCCCGTGTAGGTGGGACATGGCAGGATGCACGCTGCTGTCACGGGGAGCTATAAGCAACAAACAAAAAATAGTAAAATAAAAAATAGCATAGTATTCGCCTCTAACCTACACACATTCTCCTCATGTTCCTTAAAACACCTCTACCTGACTTCAGATACCTAACACAGCCAGGCATGGTGTGCACCCCAGTCATCCCAGTGGCTCTGGAGGCTGAGGCAGGAGGATCGCAAGGTGGAGGCCAGCCTCAACCACTTAGCAAGGTCCTCAGCAACTCAGCGAGACCCTGTCTCTAAATAAAATAGAAAAAGGGCTGGGGACGGGGCTCTGGGGTCAAGGGCCTCTGTGTTCAAACCCTGGTTTCAAAAAACAAAAACAAACAAACAAACAACAACAACAACAACAAAAAACAGGATATCTTTGAGGAAGTGAAACCCTCTCTGTCCATTTCCTCTTGGTGGTTAGGGTTGTTCTTCGGGTCCTGGTTCCCCTTTGATGGGGCTGGTCTTGTGCAGAAAGATCTCAAATCTTCTGGGGTCTTCCGGGCTGGCCTCCACCTTGCGATCCTCCTGCCTCAGCCTCCAGAGCTGCTGGGAGGACAGGCGTGGGCCACCCGGACGCCTGCTCTGGGCTGTGGGCTGGATGGAGCCTCCACCGTCGGGTTCCAGGGCGAGAGGAGAGAGAGGCCTGTCTGCTCTGTGACGTTTCCTTGCCTCGTGTCTGAGTGGCCCCCAGGAGGACAAGAGATCGGTTCCTCCTCAGGCGTCAGTGGTTGAGCCTTGCCTAGCGTGTGGGACCTTTATAAAATAAAGGTCCATCAACAACTTAAAAAAAATACACACACATGTGTAAAAGTCAGTGGCTCTTGTGGCCCCACAAGGGCCAGAGGTGGGTAAATCAGCAAAGGGAACTTAGCCCTCAAAGTCCAAATGCCCCTTCCTGAGCATCTAGTGGCCACCGCTGTTCCTGTTGGGACAGAGATGCAGGGTACCAGGGGCCCTCGACCACTAAGTCCCATCCCCAGCCCTTTTCATATTTTATTTAGGGACAGGGTCTCCCTGAGTTGCTCAGGGCCTCACTTTGGCTGAGGCTGGCCTCCAACTCACCATCCTCCTGCCTCAGCCTCCCTAGCCACTGGGGTGACTGACAGGTGTGTTCCACCACATCCTGCATTCTGTTTATTTTGAGAGAGGGTCTGTGCTGACCTTGAACTTGGACTCTTGTCGCTGATGTTGTTGCAGAACTGGGGATTGAACAGAGGGTCTGACACAACTAGATCCGTGGAGGTGCCCACCTGTAATCCTAAGCAGCTCTGGAGGCTGAGGCAGGAGGATGGCAAGTTGGAGGCCAGCCTCAGCAACTCACAGAGACCAACCGTGTCTCCAAAGAAAATACAAGAAAGGGCTGAGGATGGGGCTCAGTGGTGAAGTGCTTCTGGGTTCAACCCGATACCAAAAGTCAATCAATCCATAAATCTCTCTCTCCCGCTCTCTACACCTGCCCCCAGCCTCCTTGCCTACTGGGCTCTGCGTGATCTCGTTTCCACTCAGTCTCTGATTTCACCCAGTTCCAGGAACCTGATCCTGACACACTGTTCCTCAATTGGGCCAGGCACATTCCACCTCAGGGAACTCCTGTCCCCACTCCCTGCCTGGGGACACTGTAGCTTCCTGACCTCTCACCACCTCAGCCGCATCTCTGCTCCCCATCTAATCTCTACGGGACCATCTTTATCTCTATCCTCTTTTTCCGCTTTGGTTTTCTTCTGAGCACTTTCTTGTGTCACAATAAACAAAAAAATTTCCTGGGCGCGGTGGTGCCCGCCTGTCACCCCAGCGATTCGGGAGGCTGAGGCAGGAGGATCGCGAGTTGGAGGCCAGCCTCAGCAAAAGGGAGGCCCTAAGCAACTCAGCGAGACCTTGTCTCTCAATAAAATAGAAAATACGGCTGGGGGTGGGGCTCAGGGGTCGAGTGACCCTGAGTTCAATCCCTGGTGCCCCCCACCCCAAAAGATACTAGTCAAAAAAAGCAAAGAAGCCAAATTCTTCACCTCGTTCATTGGAATTCTTTAATTTTCTTCCTATGGTGGTAGAAAACCCTGGGTCTCCAAAATGCTAAGCATATACTCAGATCCCAGGCCAAAGACCACCCCCCAATTTTTTTAAATGTTATTTTTTAGTTGCAGATGGACACAGCACTTTTATTTTATTTATTTTTTTATGTGGTGCTGAGGACCAAACCCAGGGTCTTGCACATGTGGTGAGCTATGACCCCAACCCACTGTTTTTGCTTCTGACACTAGGGATTGAACCCAGGAGTGTTTACCACTGAGCCACATCCCCAGGTCTTATTATTTGGTAATCGCTAAGTTGATGAGGCTGGCCTCCAACTTGCAATCCTCCTGCCTCAGACTCCTGAGTTGCTGGAATTACCCAGCAAGACCTTTCAATTTTTTAAAAAGAATTTCTTTTTTAGTTGTAGATGCACACAATACTTAATTTTGTTCATTCATTTAAAAAAAATTGTAGATGTTGATGGACCTTTACTTTATTCATTTCTTTCTATGCGGTGCTGAGAATCGAACCCAGTGCCTCACACATGCTAGGCGAGTGCTCTGCCACAGAGCCACGACCCAGCCCCAAGACCCTCAATTTCTTATCTGAACATGTGGATGCTCAGTGGAGGATCAACTTCTAGGTCAATCTCTTAAAAATGAGGGTTGTGAGGCTGCAGGTGTTGCTCGGTGGTAGAACGCTTGTTAAGCATGCATGCAGCCCCGGGACGGATCTCCTGAACTGCAAACACGGGGCTGCCCCCCTCCCCAATGGCTGGTATGGGGTGTGGTGGTCCTCCATTTCAAAACTATTTAGATGATGGCCACTTCTAAGAGGTGAAGTGACAAAACAGATGATACTTGAATGTGTGAGGATTTCTCCAAACAGCCATTAAGCCTGGTGTGGTGGAGCACGCCTCTAATCCCAGTGGCTTGGGAGGCTGAGGCAGGAGGATGGCAAGGTGGAGGCCAGCCTCAGCAATTTAGTGAAATCTGTACCAAAAAAAAGGGTGAGTGATTGGGAAAGCTTGGACTTTCATGTTTGAGAGAGAGACACTTTCACCTTGATGTGTCACCGCTGTCGCGGCACTGTGTCTATTTCCTAACTCTGAGCTTTGCAACCCACATGCTTGAGCCAAGAAGAAGGAATATATTATGACTTGTAAGGAATGTCGACCGCTGGCCCTTAAAAAAGAGACTTCCTTTTTGTATTAACCTCAATATAGGTCTGGTTCCAGAAAGAGGAATGGAAAAACATGGTGCTTGTTGCTGCAAACACAAAAAAAGAATTAGACTAAGACAGAAAGCAAAGAAGCAAAATTCTTCCCTCTTTCATTTTAATAAGAACTTCAATTTTCGCACACACACACACACACCTAGGCCCAGAAGAGCTATGAGAGGGAAATACTTTAAAATGTTAAATGCAGCCGCCTGTGATGACGCATACCTGTGAGCCCAGGAACTTGGGAGGCTGAGGCAGGAGGATCGAAAATTGGAGGCCAGCCTCAGCAACTCAGGGAGGCCCTGAGCTACTTAGTGAGACTCTATCTCAAAATAAAATATATTGTTTTAAGTTGTTGATGGGCCTTTATTTTACTCATTTATTTTTAAGTGGTGCTGAGACTCGAACCCAATGCCTCACACATGCCAGGCAAGTGCCCTACCACTGAGCCCCAGCCCCAGCCCACCAATAATCTTTTTTTTTTAAATTAATTTATTTTAGATCCCAGGGATTGAACTCAGGGGTGCTTAACCCCTGAGCCCCAGCCCCAGCCCTTTTTATATTTTATTTAGAGACAGGGTCTCGCCAAGTTGCTCAGGGACCGGCTAAGTGGCTGAGGCTGGCCTCCAACTTCTGATCCTCCTGCCTCAGCCTCCCTTGCTGCTGGGATTATGGGCGTGGGCCTCTGCACCCAGCTAAATGCTAGAATTTTTGGAAACCCAGCAGTTAAAGGACTTGGTGACTGTTACTTAATGACGCTTGACTGCCATGCTGTTGCTCATTATCTGTTCTCAGACTTGTTCTCCTAACAGGACCCTGATTTATTCAGGACAGCAAAGTGCCTAGAGTCCCCTGCAGGGAGAAGTGGCCAGGTGACGTGGTTCTAAGGCCATGAGGTCTAAGTGGAAGTTGCTCAGGGTGGCTTTCTGGCAGGGTCATAAATAGAAGATCTGACTGAGCCAGAAAGTAGTTGGTCATTTTGACTCCGCCTTGGTCCTGTCAGAAACCTGCATGTGATAGAGGAAGTGCCACAAGGTCCTCTTGAGGTAACCAGTACCCGGATGACGATGCCTAAGCCAATCAGAACAGTGTCCCGGGGGCTGGGGTGGTGGCTCAGTGGGACCCTATGCATTTATTTATACTAGTGGTTCTGGGTTTACTTTTGAGCCAGGGTTTCATGAAGTTGCTGAGGCTGGCCTCCAACTTGTGATCCTCCTGCCTCAGCCTCCTGACATACTGGGATGACAGGCGTGTGCCACCGGGCTTGGCTTTTATTTGTTCTTATTAATCATACATGATGGTAGAATGTATTTTGACATATTATACGGATGTTCCTGCTCACCAGGAACAAAATATAAACCCCAAAGTTATTCCCATATATGGGGTATCACTTCTCATTCTTCTGGTTGTACATGATGTAGAATCACATTTTTTTTTTTCCAGTCTTATTGGAGACATGATCTAGGCTGGCCTTGAACTTAGTGATCGGGCTACCTCAGTCTCCTGAGCAGCCAGAATCACAGGTGTACGCCACCAAGTCAGCTGTATGCCATATTTATGGCCTCTACAAACTTAAAGTGGTACATGAAATTAATTCCTCTAGTGTCAAAATTAATTTTACTAGTGTGAAAACTCAGCATGGCCAGGGGCTGACCATACTCACCGTGGAGGGCTATTGTGACTTTTTCATTACTGTGACCCAAAGATCTAAAAAAAAAAAAACAACTAGAAGAGGAAAAGTCTATTTGGCTCAGGATTTCAGAAATCTCAATCCGTAGATGGCTGACTCCGTGGCAGAAGGGCCCACCATTTTTGTTTGGGGGGGAACACTTCATTTTCTAAACCATAACAAGGTTGAACACTTGTTTTTCCTATTTAAATCCACAACTCAAAATCAATGTTGAGCTGGGCTTGGTGGCGCTCACTTGCTATCCCCCCAACTTGGGAGGCTGAGGCAGGAGGATTGCAAGTTGGAGGCCAGCCTCAGCCACTTAGTGAAGCCCTGAGCCACTCAGCAAGACCTTGTCTCTAAATAAAATATAAAAGGGACTGGGGACGGAGCTCAGGGGTTAAGTGTCCCTGAGTTCAATCCCTAGTACCAAAAAATAAAAATAAAATAAATGCTGAAACTGCTTTGGTTTTTTTTTAAAAATATATTTATTTTTTAGTTTTAGGTGGACACAATATTTTACTTGGTGCTGAGGATGGAACCCAGTGCCCCACACTTGCTGGGCGAGCACTCTAGCCCTAAGCTACAACCTCAGCTCTGCTTTGATTTTTTTTAAGCATTGGAAACACCTTTCTGGAAGACTCCAAGGCAACACTTGGCTCAAACTCTAATTCAATCGTTTAATTCAATGCTACCACTGTTCCCATGATACTAACCGTAAAAGCCTAAGATACAATATGTGCACTTCTAGCAGAAAAAGTCACTGAGAATATGTGCACTTCTAGCAGAAAAGCATTCCTCTGATCAACAAATATCTTGAATATTTTCAAGGCCCGATCTCTTGCCCACCCTCTATCTTCCCACAAACAACTCCATCTAGCTTCCAAGAGGGCTCGGGCTAGGAATTTGCAGTTCTTTGCAGCAAGAACTATAGGAGTGGCCTTGAAACTTTTATCCTTGCAAACTCAATTTCATCTTTTCAAATATTTTGGAAGAAAGCCCGGTACAGTGGCACAGGCCTGTAAATCCAAACAGCTGGGGAGGCTGAGGCAGGAGGATCGTGAGTTGGAGGCCAGCCTCAGCACTGGCGAGGCCCTGAGCAACTCAGGGAGACGCTGCCTCTAAGTAAAATACAAATTAGGGATGGGGCTGGGGCTCAGGGGTGGAGTGTCCCTGAGTTCAATCCCTGGTACCATTTCCTCCCATCCCCCTTTCCTCCTCTTAGTATGTGACACAAAGCTCAGAGATACCTTTATGTGGTGCTGAGGATGGAGCCCAGTGCCTCCCACGTGCTAGGTGAGCGCTCCAGCCCTGAGCCCCAGCCCTATGTGGGTCTTACTGTTTAATAGCATGAACCATCAGGGCGCAATGGCGCATGCCCCAATCCCAGCGACTTGGGAGGCTGAGGCAGGAGGATCCCAAGCTGGAGGCCAGCCTCAGCAATTTATCAAAAGTCAAAAAACAAAAAAACAAAAAACAAAACAACACAGAGGCCTGGGGAGGTGGCCCAGTGGTCAAGCCCCCGTGGGTTCCAGCTCCAGGAGCAAATAAATGACAGCATTTCCTGTGCCCAGCTCCCTGCGCTACACTGTCCTCCACTTGGAGCTGTTCCCGTGGGCACCAAGGGACCCGCCGAGGGACAACCCTCACAGGTCGGGAACCGAGCGACGCCTCGGATGGACCCCATTTTCCTGGTGGAAAACGAGCCACCGGCCCGAGGGGGGGGCAGTTTAAGCGAGGACAGGTGGCACTGACAGGTGACAGCAATGAGCCCGTCACCTTGCGCTCCCGACTGCGCCAGGCCGAGGTCAGCACCTGATGGCGATGGCCTCCCCGGGCCGCCCTGTCCCTAGGAGGGGACCCGCGCACCGCCCTCCCCTCGTTCCTCCCCCGGGGCCACACCGCGTGGGGGCGTGACACCTTCCACGTCCCACGTCCCCATCGGTACGTCCCCGGGGACAGTCCCCCGCGTCCTGGTGTCGCGGCGGGAGAACGGGGAGCCAGGCCGCGGCCACAGAGGTCCCCTGCCGTCCGCGCCTCTGGGCAGCTGGGAGGGGACACCGCCTGACGCCCCGCGATGGGGCGCGACGAGCCACCAAGGCCAACCCTCCGCGGCGCGGCCCGGCCCCACCAGCGCGGGCGGAGCCCCCGAGCGCCGCCTCCCCGGCCGCGGGCGGCCGCCATCTTGCCGCGTGGGCCGCCGGGAAGCGCCCGGGGACGCCGCGGCGCCGCGCTGGGGCCCGACACCCGCGCCTCGCCCGGGTCACCGCGCTTCCCGGAAACGAAGAAACGAAGACCCCATCCCCCTCGGGGCCTCGCGCAGCCCGACCTGAGGCAGCCATGATGGACGGCGAACGCCGCCACTTCCGGAGCCCCCCGCTGACGTCCCCAGGGAGGGACGAGCCAACGCAGCGACTCCAGCGCTCTCTGGCGGCCGTGCTGCCGCAATGGCTCTGTCTTTGACCCCGTGGGGCTTCTGCTTCCGGGTCGGCGATGAACGCCGTCCAAGGGGCGGGGTTGGGTTAGTTGCCTGGGGCGGGGTCTGAGCTTGCGCGGTGGGCAGGGGGAGGGTCGGAGCATGCGCATTGGGCAGGGGGCGAGGTCGGAGTTTGCGCATTGGGCACGGACGGGGCCTGGCTGAGGGCGGGGCCTGGGGCGGGGCTAGCGGGCCTAAAGATGCAGAGCTGGCCTTCCAAACTTGTTTTTTTGCAGGGCTTGGGGTCTGAACTTGCGTATTGGGCAGGGGCGGAGCCTGGCTGAGGGCGGGGCCTGGCTGAGGGCGGGGCCTGGCTGAGGGCGGGGCCAGTGGGCCTAGAGATGAGTTTCCAAACTGTTTTTTTTTTTTAAATAATATTTAATTTAAATAAATTTTATTTTTAAAATTCATAATTTAGGGGCTAGCATGTGTGAGACACTGAGTTTGATTCTCAGCACCACATAAAAATAAATAAAATAAAGGTCCATTGACAACTAAATAATACTTTTCAAAAATAATAAAATACATGATTTTATTTTAAAAATACATAAAAATGCAGTGCATCATAATTCTTATTAAACATATAGAACGCAATTTTTCATATCTCTGTATATAAAGTATGCTCACACTAATTCATGTCTTCCTATCTTGACTTTGGGTAATAATGATCATCACATTCCACCATCATTAATAACCCCCTGCCCCCTCCCTTCCCCTCCCACCTCTCTGCCTCTATTCCTCCCATGCTCCCCATCCCTACTTCATTATGGGTCAGTCACCTTATATCAGAGAAAACATTCTGCATTTTATTTTTTTAGATTGGCTAGCTCCACTTAGCATTATCTTCTCCAACGCCATCCATTTACCTGCAAATGCCATGATTTTATTCTCTTTTAGTGCTGAGTAATATTCCATTGTGTATATATACCACATTTTTAATCCTTTTGTCCACTGAAGGGCATCTAGGTTGGCTCCACAGTTTAGCTATTGTGAATTGTGCTGCTATAAACACCGATGTGGCTGTGTTCCTGTAGTATGCTGCTTTTAAGTCCTTTGGATTTAGACCAAAGAGAAGGATAGCTGGGTCAAATGGTGGTTCCATTCCCAAATTTCCAAGGAATCTCCATACTGCTTTCCATATTGGCTGCACCAATTTGCAATCCCACCAGGAGTGTATGAGTGTGCCTTTTTCCCCCACATCCTCACCAACACTTTTTGTGGTTTGTCTTCATAATAGCTGCCATTCTGACTGGAGTGAGATGGTATCTTAGAGTGTTTTTGATTTGCATTTCTCTGATTGCTAGAGATGATGAACATTTTTTCATATGTTTGTTGATTGACTGTATGTCCTCTTCTGAGAAGTGTCTGCTCAGGTTCTTGGCCCATTTGTAGATTGGCTTATTATTATTATTATTATTATTATTATTTTCTGTGTGTATGTGTGTGTGTTTAACTTTTTGAGTTCTTTATATACCCTAGAGATTAGTGCTCTATCTGATGTGTGAGGGGTAAAAATTCACTCCCAAGATGTGGGCTCTCTATTCACCTCACAGATTGTTTCTTTTGCTGAGAAGAAACTTTTTAGTTTGCCTCAGATGCAGAGCTGGGGTTCCAAACTTGTTAAGAAGTCTTTCACCGGGTTGATCGGTGGCAAAGTGCTGGATTAGCATGTGTTGAGGCACTGGGTTCGATCCTCAGCAGCACATTAAACATAGATAAATAAAAATAAAGAAATAAATACAAGAAAGGACTTTCTACTTGCCCCTCTTTATCCACGAGAGAGCAATATCTATTCTGCAAGAATTGAATAGGTTTTCAGGTTACGGTGCAATGTGGGTTTTGGAGGACAATTTTGGGCTCAACTGCTACATATGGTCTCTCTGATTTGGATTCTGGAGGTTGAAAAGAATTGGACTGGTCATTATTCTGGCAGCCTCCTTGGGATTGGTGGTGATCCAAGCCTCTGGGAGAGGCAAGAGAAGGGTGTGGAAAGAAGGAAACTGGGCCTTAGAAAGTACCAGGGGGGGAGCTGACAGAAAGTTTGAAAGTTCAAAGCCACCCTCAGCAACTAAGTGAGGCCCTCAGCAACTCAGTGAGACCCTGTTTCTAAATAAAACACAAAAAAGGGCTGGGGAATGTGGCTCAGTGGTTCAGAACCCAGGATTCAATTCTGGGTACCCAAAACAGGAAAACAGATCCAGCTGGATGTGGTGACTTATGCATACATATACCTCCAGCAGTTTGGGAGGCTGAGGCAGGAGGATCTCAAGTTGGAGGCCGTCCTCCGCAATTTAGCAAGACTCTAAAAAAATGTTGAAGGTTCCTAAGATTCTTGCATGATAAAGAAACATTCCTCTTGTTTAACCCATTTTTAAAAAAATTTTTATAATACCAATTTATACTACATATGTCTATGCCTAATTTATGTTGGGTTTCTGTTGCTTGCTACCCAAAGAGCTTGGATTACAATAGATTAGAATATGCATTTGGGGTACGAAGTATTGTTGTGGACATTTTTCTATAGGCCATGGTTTGTTTTAGTGCCATACAATTTTAAGACAATCTTGGTTTCTGCATAAGTTTTTATTTATTTATTTTTTTTCTTTAAATCTGTGCTGACTATGCTCTGTGTGAGCCACATCCCCAGGTTGGGTTCACCTATTTTAGCTTTCCCTGGGAGCAAGCAAAGTTTGACTTAGTCTGAGCTAAATTTTATTCTATCATAGAGCAAAAATACCAGAGAGCAGGGAGTTAATTAAGCAAGGGCTGTGGTTGCAGGAATAAAGTGAAGGGATGACCAGGAACAAAGCAGAAGAAGCAGACAGAATTCTGAGGTTTCCAGTCAGGCGCCTAGGGGGGGCAGCCCGGTTACCCTGGAGACGGGGAGGTTTGCAGTCAGGCGCCCTTAGGACAGCCCGGTTGCCGTGGAGACGGGGGGGCCTTTCGAACTGGGCTCCGCCCCGGTTGCCGGGGAGACGGGGTCCTTCCCAGCCGGGCGCCGCCATCTTGTGGCGCCCGCCGGGAGCCAATCAGCAGCTGCGTAGTGGCGGGAGGCTCCTGGAGGCGGGGCGCGGTGGCGGCGGCCTGGCGCTCAGCTCGGTCCGGGTCATGGAGGCGCCCGCCACCTGCCTGCTTCTGCTCCTGTGGCTCGGGGCCTGGGCCCCAGCTCCCGGCGGCGCCTCCCCGGAGGCCCAGCCGCTGGTGAACGAGGAAGTGGTGCGCACGGTGGACCTGAGCAGCCACCTGGCCAAGGTGACGGCCGAGCTGGTCCTGGCGCACGCGGGCGGCTCCTCGTCGCGGGTCACCTCTTTCGTCCTGGCCCTGGAGCCGGAACTGGAGGCCCGGCTGGCGCACCTGGGCGTGCAGGTGAGGGCCGACGCGCTGCTCCCCCCCCCCCCGGGGTCCCCTTCCCTCCCCCCCCCGGGGTCCCCTCCCCTCCCCCCCCCGGGGTCCCCGCCGCCGGGGCCACGTCATCGCGCGCTCCTGGGCGGCTCCTCGGGTGACCTCGGGGCCCGGCGCGTGGCCTCCCCGCCGCAGGGCGACGACCGTAAACCTGGGAGTCCCCGAAGGCTGACCGGGGGCCTCGAGGCGGCGGCCCGAGTGGACCCCACGCAGCCTCCTCTTCCTCCCCTTCGGGTCCAGCCTGGGTACTCCCCGGTCCTCGGGCGCGACCAGCGGAGAGATGGCAGGGGCCTGGGACCCAAGGTCGCACCCCTTTGTGAGCCCCGCGCCCCGGGGGGGTCCTGTGCCATTGCCCAGGATTCTCTGTGCGTTGTCGAGGCTGGCCTCTACCTTGCGATCCTCCCGTCTCGGCCTCCCGCCTGGCAGGGACTCCAGGTGTGGCCCCACTGCGCTGCGGTTTCTTCTGCAAAGATGGCTCCAAACTTCAGCTTGCGCTCCCACTCAAGTTAAAGGACTCGAACGGCCAACCTCATTCTTTTATTCATTTTTTTTTTTTAAATTCAAAAAAACGAAACATTCTTTTTAGTGAAAGCCAACCATGGTTTCATGATGTCACAGTACAAATAGATCACAGCGGGAGACCCGCCCTCCTGTCATCCAGTTGGAGAGTGATGACAGGCTGGGTGGCTCTACTTAATTCATGTCTGGCTTTTAAAATGTATTCTCTCAAGCTTTATTATTTTTTCTTTTTAGTTAATGGTTGCCTTCTTTTTTTTTTTTTAAATATTCATTTTTTTTAGCTGTAGTTGGACACAGTGTCTTTATTTTATTTATCCATTTTTTATGTGGTGCTGAGGGTCGAACCCAGGGCCTCACACATACTGAGCCCCAACCCCAGCCCCCCCAGCCCCCAATCTTTGTTTACAATATAATTTGTATATAAAAAGCTGCAGGTTAGGGCTGGAGTTGTAGCTCAGTGGTCGCACACTCGCCCTCATAAGTCGGGGTTCGATTCCTGGCACCACATATAAATAAGCAAATTTAAAAAAAAATAAAGGTCCATCAACAACTAAAAAAAAAAATTTAAATGCTGCAAGAGAGTTCATGCAGTTTGGTGGCTCTGCATGGATGTCACATTGGGTCACAATGATCACCATTCAGAGCCTCCAAAAGCTTTTTTTTTTTGTTTTTTCTCTTTTTGTCCCTTTTGAATTTGCATTAGGTGTTTAAAGTATATTCTCACTTTTGAGGTGCAGGTGTTCTGTGGCAGGTGAGAAGTCTGGGACTTTGTGTTTAACAACGCACATGAGGTCTCACCGTGAGGGGTAGGTCAGGGCTGTACTTCAGGTTGCTCTTCACACTGGACCTCTGTGGTCACCTTTGACTGCCTTGGTGGCCGTGACATAGGCCCGTTTGGGGATATGAGACCTGCAGTTGCTAGACACAGTGGTGCCCACCTGTCATCCCAACAGCTCGGGAGGCTGAGGCAGGAGGATTGCAAGGTGGAGGCCAGCCTCAGCCACTTAGTGAGGCCCTAAGCAATTCAGCGAGACCCTGTCTCTAAATAAAATAGAAAAAGGGCTGGGGATGGGGCTCAGGGGCTAAGCGCCCCTGGGTGGTATCTATTACCTCATTAAAATGCTATTTATTTTCTGTGCCTCTGCATATTTGAATGCAGGAAGGAAACGTTGGAGCTTTTGGAAAGTGCTATGTTTTTTTCCTGTTCTAGGTAAAGGGAGAAGAGGAGGAAGAGAACAATCTAGAAGTCCGGGAAACCAAAATTAAGGGCAGAAGGTAAGCTCGCAATGTTTGAGGTCCATTTCTTTTTGGGGAGGTTCCTGGGGATGGAACCTAGGGGTGCTTAGTCCCTGAGCTCCGTCCCCAGTCCCTTTTTCAATTTTCTTTAGAGACAGGGTCTCCCTGAGCTGCTGAGGGCTTTTGCACTTTTGCAGAGGCTGGCCTCCACCTTTCGATCCTCCTGCCTCAGCCTCCTGAGCTGCTGGGCGTGGCCACCTGCCAGCTGACCCTCATCTTTTGGCTTCTTTTTCCTTCCAGCGGGAGATTCTTCCTGGTCAAGCTCCCCGTCGCCCTTGACCCCGGGGCCAAGATGTCCCTCGTGGTGGAGACCGTGTACACCCACGTGCTTCAGCCCTACCCGACGCAGATCACGCAGTCGGAGAAGCAGCTGGTGGTGTTCGAGGGCAACCATTATTTCTACTCCCCCTACCCCACCAAGACCCAGACCATGCGCGTCAAGCTGGCCTCGCGCAACGTGGAGAGCTACACCAAGCTGGGCAACCCCACGCGCTCGGAGGACGTGCTGGACTATGGGCCTTTCCAGAACATTCCTGCCTACAGTCAGGTAGGTCGCCCAGCCCTGCCCTGCCCTCCTCAGGCCTCCTTTAGAGACAGGGTCTCGCTGAGTGGCTCAGGGCCTCGCTAAGTTTTTGAGGCTGGCCTCCACCTTGAGATCCTCCTGCCTCAGCCTCCAGAGCTGTTCGGATTCCAGGCGTGCGCCACCATTCCCAGCTCTTCATTTGTGCTTTTTTTAAATTTTTTTTTACTTGTCGGTGGAAGTTTATTAATCATTTATTTATATGCGGTGCTGAGACTCGAACCCAGTGTCTCTACACTGAGCCCAGTCCCAGGAACCCAGGGCTCAGGGAAGCACACCCCTCCCACAGGGACTGTTCGTGGGGGGTGGGTGGAAATCTGAAATGACTGTTTAGACCTTCCCCAGAGTTTTCCACTTCCTGGGAAGTGACCTGTCAGAGTCCGTGTGTCCTTTTGACAGCACGATGGAGGCTGGGGGTGGCATTGGAGAGTGGAAATGGGGGCTGCCCAAGGAAGCGAGGCATTCTGGGTAGGAGGACTGGGGGGACAGAGGCCACAGGAATTTCATAGGGTGGCTGAGGCCTTGGGGCAGGGACTCTGACAAGAGGAAGCAGGTCAGGCTGAAGAAGCTCTTGTTATTTAGAAAAATTTTAAATGTGCGAAAAGACTTCTTTGCTGGAATATCTTAGAGCACACATCGGGGGTCATCTGTGGCATCGTTTGGAGTAATTGCAGGTCATTTTACTTCCACATCATTTCTAAAAAAGCGAGGATGTTTAAATATGAACAATTCCTTTGGTTGCATGTGGTGGCACATGATTGTCATTCCAGTGGCTTGGGAGGCTGAGGCAGGAGGATCGCAAGGTGGAGGCCAGCCTCAGCAACTTAGTGAGGCCCTGAGCCACTCAGCGAGACCCTGTCTCTAAATAAAATCTAAAAAGGGCTGGGTACGGGGCTCAGGGGTTCAGCACCCCTGGGTTCAATCCCTGGGACCAAAAGTCAAATGATATTTACATTGGAACTTAAGTGATTCAGGCTATCATTTTTCCAATTAGTAACAATACTGTGAACATTTATTTCTAACAAGATGTCCCAGTAAACATTTTAAAATGTCGCATCCATCACCTACGTCATAATTCACTAAATGCTGTGGCGCGCGCCTGTCATCCCAGCAATTTGGGAGGCTGAGGCAGGAGGATCTCAAGTTGGAGGCCAGCCTCGGGAATTTAGTGAGACCCTCAGCAACTTAGCGAGTGAGACCCTGTCTTCAAGGGGCAGGGCCACAGTGCTCAGTGGTGGAGCGTTCCAGAAGGTCCCCAGTCGTCTGTGCTGTCTGGGTGTTGGTGTTCCCAGAGCCTTGACTGCTGGTTCCCTTCCCGCCCAGGATCCCTTCAAAGTCCACTACGAGAACAACAACCCGTTCCTGACCATCACCAGCATGACCCGGGTCATCGAGGTCTCCCACTGGGGGAACATCGCCGTGGAGGAGAACGTGGACCTCAAGCACACGGGCGCCGTGCTCAAGGGGCCCTTCTCCCGCTACGACTACCAGCGGCAGCCCGACAGCGGCATATCCTCCATCCGCTCCTTTAAGGTATGGAGGGCCCCCTGGGCCGCCGGGAGAGGCTGACGTCATCGTCTGGCCTTCGTGTGGCTTTTGGAAACTAAGACAAATATAGGTGTTGGAAATTGGGGGCGCAGTGGCCCACGCCTGTCATCCCAGCGGCTGGGGAGGCTGAGGCAGGAGGATCGCAAGGTGGAGGCCAGCCTCAGCCACTTAGATCTGTCTAAAAATGGAAAGGGCTGGGGACGGGGCTCTGTGGTGAAGCACCCCTGGACTCGATCCCCAGTACCAAAAAATAGAAAGAGAAACTGACTGATGCTCAAGTAGCCGAGTGACAGTGTTGAAAGCCATTTTTAATGTTTATTTTTTAGTGGGACACAACATCTTTATTTACTTATTTTGATGTGGTGCTGAGGATCGAACCCAGGGCCTCGCATGAGCTAGGCGAGCGCTCTACCGCTGAGCCACAACCCCCAGCCCCTGAAAAACATTTTTATAAACTTAAATATTGTGCAGGGACCCACCCGGGGAACAAGGTGTGACATTCCCCCTCCCCCATTATTAAAATATTAAAATATACTTGCAGATTGGCATCATAAAATAAGAAGATTAGAAGAAGAAATCCCTTCCAAGTCTACACCTAGTAATTCATTGTCGTTTCTTTTATGTCTAATTTCTATCTCTTTGGAAAGTAACTATCGTAAGATTATTATTATTAATTATTATTATTATCAATTATTATTATTATTATTATTATTTGCTACTGGGTATTGAACCCCAGAGGTGCTTACCCACTAAGCCATCTCTCTGGTCTTTTTTCTATTTTATTTAGAGACAGAGTCTTGCCAGGTTGCTGAGGACCTTGCTAAGTGGCTGAGGCTGGCCTCCACCTTGCGATCCTCCTGCCTCAGCCTCCCAAGCCGCTGGAATGACGGGCGTGGGCCACCGTACCCACCTCCAAATCTGCTTTATTTCCTGTTTTTTATTTGTTTATTTAGCATTGTAGATTGAGAAGTAGATGTAATTTCTAGAAATTTCGAAGCTTTGGTGGGGGGAGTCAGACTCCTTACGGCTGTTGATGGTTTGGGGCTGTTGAACTAAGTACTAGTGAGGATCTGGGTCCCGAAGACGATCCTGAGGTTCAGAGCGGTCCTCTGGAGTGTTGAGCAGGGCCGTCTCCTCCCCTGCAGACCATCCTGCCCGCTGCCGCCCAGGACGTGTACTACCGGGATGAGATCGGCAACGTGTCCACCAGCCACCTCCTCATCCTGGACGACTCTGTGGAGATGGAGATCCGGCCTCGCTTCCCCCTCTTCGGGGGATGGAAGACCCACTACATCGTCGGCTACAACCTCCCGAGCTACGAGTACCTCTATAACTTGGGTCAGTGTTCATGTTGGGGACATGGTACTAGACACAGGGTCTCGCTGAGTTGCTCAGGGCCTCGCTAATTTGCTGAGGCTGGCCTCCACCTTGCGATCCTCCTGCCTCAGCCTCCTGAGCCGCTGGGATCACAGACACGCACCCCCTGTGCCTCCGCATCGCTGCGCCTTGACACAGTCTGCTCTGCCTTCTGTGGAGCAGGAGGGCGGCCACACCCCCTGCTGGCCCCCTGCTGTCCCCTCCTGTGGCTCAGGCCCTGCTGTGCTGGCTCTGTCCCCCAGGCGACCAGTACGCTCTCAAGATGAGGTTCGTGGACCACGTGTTCGACGAGCAGGTGATCGACTCCCTCACGGTGAAGATCATCCTCCCGGAGGGCGCCAAGTGAGTGCCCGTCCCCCTGTCACCTGCCTCCTCCCGGCTCCCCCTGGTGCCTAAACCACGGGCCGAGTCCGGGGCATAGTAGATGCTCATCAAACAGCTTTGACTGAGTGACGCGCACGCCACGTCCTGCGGGGCGCTCTGTTCAGGTCCCGAGCGGGCAGCGAGGGCGTCTGGAGGGGACAGACACCAATAGAGAGACAGCCGGGGCTCAGCGGGCACCCGCAGCCATGACGGGGAGCAGGGACCCCGAACCAGCTCGGCACGTCCATCATATAGGTCTGACCATCAGAAGGACTGACTGAGGGAGTTTCTTCAACACCAACAGGACCATAGTGAGGGAAGAAACGGCCACTTAGAACTGTCACCTGGCACCCAGCTGGCCTAGGAACCCAGGGTCAAGAACTGAGAGCCGGGCACCGCGGCCCATGCCTGTCCTCCCAGCAACTTGGGAGGCTGAGGCAGGAGGATCATGATTTGGAGGCCGGCCTCAGCCCCTCAGCAAGACCCTGTCTCTAAATGAAAGATAAAAAGGGCTAGGGACGGGACTCGGTGGCAGATGAGCCATCTCCGAATGGCGGGTGTTCCCAGCCGTCCAAAGGCGGGCAGGGGGCGGGAGGGCACAGGTGGTGATTTTCTTTCTCTTTGGTCCCTGAGCCCCGTCCCCAGCCCCTTTTTCTATTTTATTTAGAGACAGATTCTCGCTGAGTTGGTGAGGCTGGCCTCCAACTCACGGTCCTCCTGCCTCAGCCTCCTGAGTCGCTGGGATCCTGGCATGGGCCACCGCCCCGGCTCCCTTGGCCTTGGACTTCTCGGCCACCTGCCCCCTCAGGGCCATTGGTGTGAGGCTCTGTCGTGTCCCCATCTGCCCCCAGGAACATCCAGGTGGACAGTCCCTACGAGATCAGCCGGGCCCCGGATGAGCTGCACTACACCTATCTGGACACCTTCGGCCGCCCCGTGATCGTTGCCCACAAGAAGAACCTGGTGGAACAGCACATCCAGGACCTCGTGGTGAGTGTGGCCGCTGCCCCTCCCCAGGTGGGCCTGCCTCCGGGTCCCCTGGCCGCAGCCCTGAGCCGTGTCCCTGCGCCCTGTCCCCCCAGGTGCACTACACCTTCAACAAGGTGCTGATGCTGCAGGAGCCTTTGCTGGTGGTGGCCGCCTTCTACGTCCTCTTCTTCACCGTCATCATCTACGTGCGCCTCGACTTCTCCATCACCAAGGTACCCGGCCGCTCCTCGGTGGTTGAGGCCGGCCTCCAATTGGGATCCTCCTGCCTCAGCCTCCCAAGGGGCTGGGCTCACAGGCGTGGCCCCCAGGCCCGGCTGAGTCTGTTGAAGAAGATTCTTTTAACGTCGTAGATGTGACTTGAAGGCCTTGGTTTTTATTTATTGTCACACGATGCTGAGATGGGAACCCAGGGCCTCCCACGAGCCAGGCCAGCGCTCTGCCGCTCAGCCCCGGCCCTTCCCTGTCCGTGTCCTGTGCGCGACTCTGGCCTGACTGGCGGGGGCCGCGGGCATCCCTGGGAGCTGAGGTCCGGGTGGTCAGGAGCCCCTGTCCCCTGCTGCAGGACCCGGCTGCGGAGGCCAGGATGAAGGTGGCCTGCATCACGGAGCAGGTCCTGAGCCTGGTGAACAAGAGGCTGGGCCTCTACCGCCACTTCGACGAGACCATCAACAGGTACAAGCAGTCGCGCGACGTGTCCACGCTCAACAGCGGCAAGAAGGGCCTGGAGACGGAGCACAAGGCCCTGAGCAGCGAGATCGCCCTGCTGCAGTCGCGCCTCAAGACCGAGGGCTCCGACCTCTGCGACCGGGTGAGTGGCCCTTGGGATCCTTCCCCCGTCCATCTGGGGTGATGGCGCAGCGGCTGGGGACCGTGGGAAGCCGGGTCTGGGTGCTGAGCGGGCCTGGGGGGAGCTCTGCGGCCTCTCTAGCGCCGTCTGTGCTTGTGGCCGGGAACCCAGAGGTGAGCCGGGCTCAGGGCACTCCCGGACGCTTGGGAGGCCGAGGCAGGAGGATCCCAAGTTGGAGGCCGGCCTCCACAATTTAGTGAGAAAAGGCTGGGGATGCGGCTCTGTGATGAACTGGCCCCTAGTTCCGTCCCCAGGAACCAAAACGCACAGCAAGCCTCATCTGAGGACCCAGGGTGAAGCCCTGTGGAAGCTTCTGGCAGGTCCCCTGGCACACAGGAAGGCCACTCGGTGTCCCTCCTCCCTGCCGCTTGCCCAGCGAGGTCCAGTGGTTCAGCTGGACACCACCAAGGGCTAGTGGACATCGCCTGGCAAGTGTTGGGAAAGCGGAGTCACTCAGCTGGACATTCAGCAGTGTCGGGCCCCAGGGCCAGGTGCGGTGTCCCCGTGAGGGTGACACCTGGTAAACATGCGACCTCGTGTTTCTGAGAGTCCCAGGCGCATGAGGATGCTGACCCCAGGACTGGGATTCCCGGGAGAGGACAGGGTGCTCAGGGACCCGAGGGGCATATTATATTTAGAGATGGAGTCTCACTGAGTTGCTGAGGCTGGCCTCCAACTCGGGATCCTCCTGCCTCGGCCTCCCGGGCTGCTGGGATGACAGGCGTGGCCACGGCGCCTGGTGCTTGCTGGGCTTTGTGAGGAGGTGAAGGAGGCCTACCATCCTCCGCAGCCTGCCCCACTGTTCAGGTCTGAAAGCACCAGCCTGCCCCAGGGCCTTTGCACATGCAGGCCCGCCTGGGGGGGAGCGGCCGTACTCACCAGCTGGTGGCTGCTCCTTCCAGAGCTCTGGCTCTGGGGGCCCAGGAAGTGGTGACCCTGCCCTGCTGTCACCCCCCCCCCCAGGTGAGCGAGATGCAGAAGCTGGACGCCCAGGTGAAGGAGCTGGTGCTCAAGTCGGCCGTGGAGGCCGAGCGCCTGGTGGCCGGCAAGCTCAAGAAGGACACCTACATCGAGAATGAGAAGCTCATCTCAGGGAAGCGACAGGAGCTGGTCACCAAGATCGACCACATCCTGGACGCCCTGTAGCCCTGCTGCCCCGAGCCTGGGCTGGTGGAGGCTGGGGAGGGAGGCTGAGGACTGGCCTCGAAGAGGCCGCCAACTGTCATTTGCTAAAGGTCTTCAGGGAAGAGAAGCCGGCTCTGCCTCAGGCACTGCAAGAAGCTGTCCCCTGTCCCTAAATTACTCCTTTTTCTTTTTTTTTAAACTTTCAAAAGAATCTTATTAAACCCCGGATGTTTGTGTTTTGAACAAAAGGCCTTCTCAGTGGTGGTTGGGCGTGGTGTTCTGGTGCTGGGTGGGTTCGCAGCCACCAGCACCCGGGTGTGAGGGCTCTGCCACCCAGCCCCGTCCCCAGCCCTTTTTATATATTTTTATTAATGACAGGGTCTCACTGAGTTGCTTAGTGACACACCAAATTGCTGAGGCTGGCCTCCACCTTGGGATCCTCCTGCCTCAGCCTCCAGAGTCGCTGGGATTATAGGCCTGTACCACTGCACCCAGCCAGGGATGGTTCGCAGAGACAGTTGTCAGTCAAATGACCCAACAAAGTGACCGGTCCTGTGAGGAGGGTGTCCAGGGAGTACTAGACTTCATCTGGGTCAGGAGGGGAGGGAGGGAAGGTTTCCCTAAAGGAGCAATGACCCCCATAGGAGATGCAGGTGGAAGGATAGTGGGCTCCAGGCAGGTGCAAAGGCCCTGGGGCAGGTTGGGGCTTTCAGACCTGAAAGAATCCACAAGATGAGGTAGAGGGCAGCAGAGGAGCCCAGAGTGCCCCAGGGCTTCCCCTTAGGATCAGGAGGACCAGGCCTGGGGGACACGGGCTTAGGGTGAAGCCCCAAGGTTGGTGGGACAGAGACCCAGAGCCTGTTGTGACCATCCAGGCAAAAGCTGGTGTTTTGGGCAAGGATGGATGGAGCTGAAGAACTCTGGCAGAGAGACTGGCAGTGCCAAGTGACATGCTCTCTCCCTGGGGTTAACCCCACCCACTTCCTGCTTATCCTTCAGGAAACTGGAATCTGTGATCAGTAAACTCAGAAGCTTTGGGTGGGTGGGGAGGCTGGGGCTGGAGGATCACAAGTTGGAGGCCAGCCTGGGCAATTGAGCAAGACCATCTCTCTTTCTCATATACACCCCCTCCCCCTCCAAAAAAAAAAGTTTGGGGGGCGGGTGTGGTAGCGCATGCGTGTGTTCCCAGCCTCTCGGGAGGCTGAGGCAGGAGGATCTCAAGTTCAAAGCCAGCCTCAGCCAAAGTGAGGACCTAAGCCACTCAGGGAGACCCTGTCTCTAAATAAGATACAAAATAGGGCTGGGGACAGGGCTCAGGGGTCGAGTGTCCCCGGATTCAATCCCTAGTGCAAAACCAGGTGGCCCTGCTTCCTCCGTTGACAGTCACCATTGCTCCGCCCGCGAGGTGGCTGGCGAGCGCCCTCTGCTGGACCAACGGGAGGCTTGCAAGCCGCGGGTGCGAGCTGCGCCTGCGCTCTGGAGTCTCTTTGCAAATCATCCGCACGCCACTAGATGGCGATCAGCAGTAAGGCTCAACGCGCAGGCGCAGACGGGCTAGAAAAATCGCGCATGCGTGCGGCCGCGCCGACGGTCAAGCCAGTCCCAGCTTCCCTCCAAGCCAATTCCCTGGCTGTAGCGCCACCTAGAGGTGCAGGCGTGGGAATGGCCGCCCCGACCCGAACTAAAACTGGGTCTGGGGTCGCGGGGAGCCCGTGTGCAAGGTGCCAAAGAGTCATAGGACCTTGGGTTCTCAGATTTGCCTTGTGGAGGCCACAGGGAGGCCACAAGGCTAGCCAAAGTGGGTGCCCCCCAGCATCCTGGGGGAGGGGCGTCGCAAGTGGGGTCCCCTGCACCCCTCCCCAGCCCTGCCTCCTGCATCCTGAGCGCTTTGCCACTTAGGGTCAGGGTGTGTGCACCCCAACTTTTCTGGGCACTTGATTTTCCCAGTAGTAAACATGGCCTCAGTTTCCCCTTGTAAATCCCTGCAGGGGCAGCGTCCCTCCGTGCAGGGTGACATGCCCTTGATCCCAACACCTCCCCCTTTTTCTTTCTTTACCTGGAATTGAACCCAGGGCTGCTTCACACCTGAGCCCCCATCTCCAGCCCTTTTTCCTATTTTATTGAGACACAGGGTCTCGCTGAGTGGCTCAGGGCCTCACTTTGGCTGAGGCTGGCCTCCACCTTGCGATCCTCCTGCCTCAGCCTCCCAAGCTGCTGGGAGGACAGGCGTGCGCCCCTGCCTCTCCCCGGCTCCCGTTTGGTTTTTGGACCCAGCGTCCCCTCTCCCGTGACCTTCACCCTGAGTGAACAGGGGTGACCTGGTCCCCTCTCCCCCACCTGGGCTCAGATCCCCAGGGTAGCCTCCATTCCTAAGCCCTGGCCTCCAAGATGTGGGAAGGACCCCAATGGCCTACTCAGAGGATGTCCCTGTGGCCGTAGGTGGTTGGGTGACAGGGCTCAGACCTGGGCATCTGCCTGCAGCCCTGGCCTGTGGCTCAGCGGGCTCCAGAAGGGCCGGGTGACATGTTCCCACTTACATTTGTCTTGGAGGCTGACATGGGGAGGATCGCTGCTTCTCACAGTTTCACCACAAGTATCCTGACCGGGGCGTCTGGTGCCGAGCTGATAGCGCAGGCCTGGCCGCAGCCCCCGCCGGAAACCCGCCCTGCCAGCGGTTGGGGGGCCACAGGCTTAGACAGGAAACACCCCCCGGGGTGTCCCCCCAGGGCTCATGGCCTCTGCAGGAGCCTCTGCCTTGGACCAGGCCCTGGCGCCATTTTGGAGATGGGCCTGGTTCCTGGGGACGGGGTGGCCTGAGATCTAGGGGGCCTCTGTCCCCTCCCTGGGCAGGTTTGGGAGAGGATGGCTGTTTAACAACCCATCCCCAAAGACTGGGTGGCTTGTAAACAGGACTTCAGCCAGGGACGGGGGCGCACGCCTGTCATTCCAGCACCTCGGGAGGCTGAGGCAAGAGGATCGAAAGGTGGAGGCCAGCCTCAGCCACTTAGTGGGGCCCTAAGCAACTCAGCGAGACCCTGTCTCTCAATAAAATACAAAAAGGGCTGGGGACGGGGCTCAGGGGTTAAGCGCCTCTGGGTTCAATCCCTGGTACCCAGAAAAAGTCTGGTGTGACATTTAGAAAAGACAAGACACGAAAATAATTTTAAATTGAAATTGATAGAAAACGGGGCGATGTGATACATCTTTCCCTTTCTTGTTTCTTGGCCTCTTCCCCACCCCAGGCCTGGTGGCTGCAAAAAGTCCCATTTCGTGGCCTTGCCGTCCCTCCAGGACCCACTCATTCCGTTTCCGGCTTCCTCTGTCCAGACCTGGCTCCTGGCGGCCCCAGGACTCTTGCGTAGTCCACAACCTGTGCACCAGGGCATGGCCACACCCACACACCCAGGCTCTGGGTTTCTGACTTATCCACTGAAGACAGCCCTGGAGAGGACTGTTTCCAAAGTTTTAGTTCCAGCTGCAGCTCCCTCTGGACCTTCCCCTGGAGGCCGGGGCCTCTGGGGCCACCAATGCAGACAGAGTTCTAGAAGCAGCTGTAGCTGAAGGAGAGAGGTCCCCGTCCCCCTGGCTTGCCCTCCTTCTGCCACCAGGCTGGGGACCTGGAGCTGGTGAACCTTGCAGAGGCCTGGGGTGGAGAAGACAGGGGCTGAGTGTGCAGTGGATTCCAGGGGAGGCCTGACCTCCACCCACCAGCCCTGCAGGGAGCCCAGTGTCCTTCTTTTTGGGGGGAGGGTATCAGGGATGGAACCCAGGGGTGCTTCACCCCCTAAGCCCCGTCCCCAGCCCTTTTTTAATATTTTATTTAGAGACAGAGTCTCGCTGAGTTGCTTAGGGCCTCGCCGAGTTTCTGAGGCTGGCCTCCACTTTGCGATCCTCCTGCCTCAGCCTCCTGAGCCATTGGGATGACAGGCGTGTGCCATGGTGCCTGGCTAGGGACACTCTGAATTGGACTGGGCTAACAAAGAAGCAATCTGTAGGCTGAGGCCTGAGCGACAGCGTGTGTCTGTGCCCACCCAGGACAGGGAAAGGGAGAGCCATTTTGGGGCTGTGTCTCTGTGTGTCTTTGTGTTTAAGGGTGTCTGATGGTAGAGACCCTGCCCATCTGTGGCCTAACAGAAAACCAACCCAGCAGGCCGGCCCTGTCACTCTCTTTTCTCTGTCGCTGTCTTTTCTCTGTTGCTCTTTTCTCTGTTGCTATAACAAAATGCCTGAGGTTGGAAGCTTTATAAAGCAAAAAGGTTTATGTAGCTGGGTGAGTCTAAAGGACATGCCACTGGCATCCTGGTGAGGGCCTCCGGGGCTGTGTCAGAAGCACAAAGGGAAGCGACAGAGTGCAGATGGGGTGGGCTGTTGGATAGCCATCTGGTGTCACAGGGAGACCCTGGGCCACTTAGCGAGACCCTGTCACAAAATTTAAAAAAAAAAATAAAAAGGGGCTGGGGATGGGGGTGCTCAGTGGTAAGCGCCCCTGAATTCAATTCCCAGAACCAAAGCCCAAACCCCAAACAAAAAAACAAAAGACCCCAAAACCTGGTCTGGAAAGATCTCTCCCCTTCCACCACATCAGCTCTGACCCTTCCTGAGAGAGGAGCCCCATGACCTTACCACCTCCCCTTAGGCCCCGCCTCTTAAAGGCCCACCACCTCAATTCCACCATCCTGGAGGGCCCAGCTTCCAGCACATGAGCCTCGGGGCGCATGCTCGTCCCTTGCAGAGTCCCCTACGACAGACAGACGTACAGATGACCCAGCTGGAGTGGAAAACCTGGGGTTTGAATAAACCAGAACCTCTGGGGCATATGTCAACAGCCCTGGAGGATTCGTGGGGTATTTTTTTTGCACCCAATCTGGCCGTTCTTCCAGTTATTCCATGTCCGTGTCCCGTGTCCCTGAATAAAAGTGACTGCTTCCTTTTAGAGACCTGTTGTCCCCTTTGCAAAAATGGGGTGCCTGGGCCCTGGGCCCTGAGGGACTCCAGGGAAGAGGCTGGCAGGGGCCTTACAGGACATGGCCACTAGAGGGCGCCCGAACCTCGCCCATCTGCGCCTCCTCGGCAGGGGACGCCAGAGCCTGAGTGCGCAGGCGCCCTGGGCCTCAGCCTGGTGGTGGTGGTGGGTGACCCTGCCTGCCCCAATGTCCTTTTCTGTAACACGGGGTCGCCCCCAGAGTGACCCCACAGGGCTCTTGTTGAGGATGAAATAAATCGTGGACGGGAGACCCCCCCTTCATGTCCATAAATGACTTCATCCGGGCATCCCAGAGGCTGGGGAGGCTGAGGCTGGAGGATCGCCAGTTGGAGGCCAGCCTCAGCCACTCAGCGAGGACTTAAGCAGCTCAGCGAGACCCTGTCTCTAAATAAAATAGAAAAAAGGGCTGGGGACGGGGCTCAGGGGTTGAGCACCCCTGAGGCTCAATCCCTGGTACCAAAAAAAAAGAGTCAGTCATTGTCACTGAGCTGTTCCCAAAAGCTCGTGTGACATCTTTATGTCACTGATTCCTATTAAGAAAACCGAGGCCTAGAGAAAGACAGCTGAAGTCTCTGCCCACTTCTGGAAGGAGCTCAGCTTGGTCTGGAACCCAGTGACCGGTCCCCAAATGGGGTCTGTCATTGCCACAATCCTTGGGTCTCAGGGATGGAACCCAGGGGCACTCAACCCCTGAGCCCCGTCCCCAGCCCCTTTTTCTATTTTATTGAGAGACAGGGTCTCGCTGAGTGGCTCAGGGCCTCGCAAAGTGGCTGAGGCTGGCCTCCACCTTGCGATCCTCCTGCCTCAGCCTCCTGAGCTGCTGGGAGGACAGGCGTGGGACACTGAGCCCGGCTCATTAGGTTTTAATTATATTTCTTCCTCCTGTTCGTGCCTGGCTCCTGATGCTTGGGGCAGGGCCTGACGTAGGAGGGCACCCAGAGTCACCCTAGAGCTGGGCCCACAGGCGATGCTCAGGATATGGTGTCTGCGATGGTTGTACTCCCTCACAACACGCCTGGGCTGAAGGTGCATGGGATCTGGTGAGTGTCCTCGTCCCTGACTGCAGTGCCACCTGCTAGCTGGAAGTTGGATTTGCTGATCCTCACCAAATGTTATGATCATCGTCCAAAACAGAATTCATCTGCACTATTGAAAAATCAGCAGTCGGGGGGCGCACGCCTGTCATCCCAGGGGCTCGGGAGGCTGAGGCCGGAGGATCGCAAGGTGGAGGCCAGCCTCCACAGCTGAGCTCCTGTGGCACTTAGGGACCCCCTAAATCTGTAAATAACAGTGACAACACCCCCAAACCCCACCAGGCCGTCCTTGGGGTTCTGGTTTTTCTCCCAAGAGCAGCTGGACCAGGAGGGTTGGCGGGAGTCCCTGCATCCGGTGACCCCAGAGCCTCCAAAGCCAGCCCTGGGTTCCACTGTCCGCCATGATGCTTGCCGGGCCTCCATCCACCCCCTTGGCCTCTTCCTGTCCAGGTGGCCAGAGCTGGGCTGGGTCCCGTGCCTGTCTATCTGCGGCTGAGGCCTCTACCCTCCGGTCCTTCCTTTCCCAGCCTCGGGCGGGGGGAGGCCGGGGAGGATTTTGTGCATTAATCTCTCAGCCTGGGGGTGGGGTGGGGGGCCTCCTGGTCAGGTGGTCCTTATCAGGGCCCCGGGTCCTGTCAGATGGGCCCTTTTCCCGGAACCCGTGGGCAGGGGAGGGTGCAGCAGGGCCTGGAGGCCGCCCCAGCCTCCTCGGGCCTCCACCTGCCCTCAGCCACCCACCGCCTTGACCACATCAGGATACAGACTCTGCATGGATTCCGGTCTCGGCCAGGGATTTCAGAGTTCTGGTCAACCGCGAGCTGGGGATTTCACAAACGCCTCTCACGCCCTGGGTGTGGGCAGGGCCAGCAACGGCCACCCTGCCCCGTGGTGGCCTCCGCCTCGGATGCCACCGTCCCCCACCCCTGACTCCAACATCCACGGGCACAGGGCCCAAGGTGGGCTGCAGCCAGGGGGCCAAGGGGTGCCCAGGCCTGGGGAGCCTCAGTCACCCATCTGTACAATGGGCTGGCCATGTCCCCAGGAGCCATAGGCACCCAGAGGACAGGAAGGCGGCCCCTGCTTTTGTGCCCTTGGAAGGCCCGGCTCAAGGTCACCAGCGCCACACAGGGGGCCCTCCACAATGAGGACATTGTGACATGACAAAGGTTTTTATCATCAGGTCACCTAAATTAGTTAGGCTATAGAATCACCCAGGGTCAGCGTCACCTCTGTCAGTCCGTAATGACGAGACCTCATAGCACGCAGTAGCATCTCATCTAATCGACGGCGTATAGTAGTATGTAATGAAAGAACAGTCATGGTCATCTATGTAAATATATTAACATATATGATAATGATCCCGCATAACATTATCTTGTCTATTTTTTTTAAATATTTTTTTTTAGTTGTAGATGGACTCAACACCTTTATTTATTTTTATGTGGCGCTAAGGATTGAACCCAGGGCCTCACCCTGATAGGCCAGCGCTCTGCCACTGAGCCACAGATCTAGCCCACATATTATATATTTTAAATATATAATATAGTAATATTATATATTTTAAATATATAATATAGTAATATTATATACTTTAAATATATAATATAGTAATATTATATACTTTAAATATATAATATAGTAATATTATATACTTTAAATATATAATATAGTAATATTATATACTTTAAATATATAATATAGTAATATTATATATTTAAAATATATAATATAGTAATATTATATATTTAAAATATATAATATAGTAATATTATATATTTAAAATATATAATATATATATTTTATATATATATAATATATAATATAGTGATATTACTATATTATATATCATATTACTACATAATATAATGTATAATATAATATTATATGACATTAGTATATAATATCATATTATATATAATATTATTATTATATATAATATTACTATATTATATATTTAAAATATATAATTATATATTCTATTAAAATATGTGATATAGAATATTGCTCTAAGATGTGTCAACATATAATATGTTGTCATGTATTATATCTTAAGTATAATATATGTTAACACATGATGTCTATTAGATATCACGCATCCGGTACATTGTATAATATACAATATGATATATAATACACCCAAGGCGTAATATTACACATGTTACATACAATATCATATATAAACACATAATATATGTTCGTGTTACCATATGATAATAATAATTATCATTCTGTTGTTGCAGCCATAATAATGATACCTCTAATAACCTCTACCCATTCCTTTTATATATATTTATAACTTCTTTTTTTGGTCCCAGGGATTGAACCCAGAGGAGCTTCACCCCTGAGCCCCGTCCCCAGCCCCTTTTTCTATTTTATTTAGAGACAGGGTCTCGCTGAGTGGCTCAGGGCCTCGCTCAGTGGCTGAGGCTGGCCTCCAACATGCCATCCTCCTGCCTCAGCCTCCTGAGCTACCAGGAGGACAGCTGTAAACCTCTCTGCCCAGCTTAAATATATAGAGAATATCGATGTGACACATGCACATATATTTTAATGGTTCTTGTCAGCCATAGAGTGAGGCCCAATGTTTTAAATTTTTTTTTTTTTGGAGTGATCTTCAACAAGCCAGTTTCCACTTGTGGAGGCTGACGGGGTTGGGGGGGTGTCGCAGATCCATATCTTAGATCATGTTTAAGAAGCTGATGGCAAACTGCAGCTTTCCTGGGCGTCACTATCACTCCCTATCAGGGACGGTCATCTGGTCATCTCCGTTGCATTATCTGAGACACTAGGAGGAAGTATGGGGGGCTTGGTAGAGGGACTGACAAGGCCCCCGGCGACTCTGCCTGCCTGGGGACTTTCTCATGAGACCCTCCTGTGCATGGCTTGGGGACCGGGGTCGAGGTATGAGATGGAACCCAGAGGGCTGCTTCACCCCTGAGAGCCCTGTCCCCAGCCCCTTTTTCTATTTTATTGAGAGACAGGGTCTCGCTGAGTGGCTGAGGCTGGCCTCCACCTTGCGATCCTCCTGCCTCAGCCTCCCGAGCCTCTGGGAGGACAGATGCACGCTACCGTGCCCGGCTTGTGCCTGTCTATCTAAGTATGACCATTTAATGTCATCCTCAAGCTACCGGGTCGTCACTCCTTGGTGACCGTGTGGCAGGGAACTGAGTTATGTCTTTTTAGCTGAAAAGGAGCAATAATAATAATAATAATAATATTGATATTGATAGCAAGGGCCTTTGGACTCTGTGAGGTCGTTGGATTCGAATCCTCAGAATTGTCCTCAGAATTGTCCAGGAAAGGGACAGACAGACAGACCAAGGATCTTGCCCCGGGGGTCACACAGGATGGAGCTGCCAGAAACCAATACACTGTCTTCCCAGTCGGGTGCTTGGGCCTTACATCGATTGGGTTGGAAAACGTGTGTGTTCCTGTGTGTGTTTTTGGGGGAGGACTGAGCCACACTCCCAGCTCCTGGGAAATGCTCCTTAGAAGTAAAATGATTGGGACCAGGTACAAAGTGGGACATACCTGGAACCCCATCCCAGAGACCGGGAGGCCGAGGCAGGAGGCTAGCACCTTGGAGGCCAGCCTCAGCAACTTAGCAAGACTCAAGTCTCAAAGTAAAAAGGAAAGTTCCTAAGGGACACACCTTTGTCTCCTAAGGTGTCTCCTCCTTAAGGAAATGAGGTTCTGGGAAAAAGAGGCTGAAGGGTGGGGGACCGTCCTCAAGAGACCACAGAACTTTGATCCATCAATTTATCTTTTTTTTTTTTTTTGGTCCCAGGAATTGAGGCCGCGTCTTTGAAGCACCAGAGAGTCTCAGCCCCGTCCCCACAGGGGCACAGCCGGGAGGATGCACGTGCCCGCGGGCTGGCTTCCTCCCACAGCTTCCCAAGCACACCCGTGACACTCGCAGGTCGGTGAGTCACAAGACGGTTCAACATTTATCTCCTTCTTCTTCTTCTTCTTTTTTGGTCCCAGGGATGGAAGCTAGAGGGGTGCTTCACCCCTGAGCCCCCATCCCCAGCCCTTTTTTTTTGTCTTTTATTGAGAGACAGGGTCTCGCTGAGTGGCTGACCGTCTAAATGGCCGAGGCCGGCCTCCACCTTGCGATCCTCCTGCCTCAGCCTCCGCAGCCACTGGGACCCCAGACTCTTCTTCAACTCTCCTGCACCATGCATGATACCAACCAAACCTTTTTATTTTTATTTTTTTTCCTTCGATGCTGGGGAGTGAACCCAGGGGCTTTGCAGGAGCCAGGCACCACCACCCCCTGAGCTGCACCCCCCCACACACACCCCCCCAGAGCCCATGGTTAAGATTTTCGATTGGAGATCTTACGATCTGGGTTCAGTAACAACTTCTCTTCCTCTTGGGGCCACGCAGATAAAGCCCTAGTTCTGCTCTGACAGTGTGGATGGGTTTTTTTTTCAACAACTCAGGCCCAGAGAGAGAGAGAGAGAGAGAGAGAGAGAGAGAGAGAGAGGGAGGAGGTGAGCTTCCGCCTGGCTTGGGGTTTGCCTTAGCCTCACTTTTTAATTTTTATTTATGTATTAATTTTGGTCCCAGGAGTGCCTCACCCCTGAGCCCCGTCCCCAGCCCCTTTTTCTATTTTATTTAGAGACAGGGTCTCGCTGAGTGGCTCAGGACCTCGCTCAGTGGCGGAGGCTGGCCTACACCTTGCGATCCTCCTGCCTCAGCCTCCCGAGCCGCTGGGAATGGTGATCCTTTGGGGAAGGGGGCAGAGGCTGCAGGAGTAGCTCAGGAGCGCCCTCTAGTGACCGCAGGGAGAGGTGCAGCCTCTGCCACCCTGGGCTGGGCTGGCTGCAGGGTTCCTGTGTCCCAGCAAAGGAAGGTGACCTTTGGGATCCAGGTCCCAGGACTGATCAGAGCGTCACGCTCACCCTGGGGACACTGATCCCATATGGCTTCCTGCCTCTGTCTTGATTTCCGCTCCCTATCTCCTCCCCATGATCTCTCCCACCCACCTTCCCTACCCAGGGCTCCCCGAGTGTCGGTCCTGCTGAGATCTAGCTTCAGTTTTCCCCTACACTTGCCTCTTTCTCTAGGGGAACCCGACGGTGGCCGAACACAATTCTGTCTCCAAATCAGAACGTGAGGGCGCCTGCCTGTCACCCCAGGGACTTGGGAGGCTGAGGCAGGAGGATCGCAAGATGGAGGCCAGCCTCGCCCACTGAGCGAGGCCCTGAGCCACTCAGCGAGACCTTGACTCTCAATAAAATAGAAAAAAGGGGCTGGGGACGGGGCTCAGGGGGTGAAGCACCCCTGGGCTCCATCCCTGGTACCAAGAAAAGAAGTTTCTAGAAGCAACTCACCCCTGGACCTCCCTCGGCCTCCACATCATTCCCCAGGATCAGCTTCTCTTCTAAGTTCCCCCAAAGACCTCAGGGGGCCCCCACATCCTGGTGGGCAGCACCCAGGCCCCCCCAGGCACTTCCTCTGCACCCCGTTGATGGCAGGGCCCCCCCCCCACAAGGCCCTGCTCCAGCCCACGGGGAAGACACAGCCGGTCCCCCCTCTGCCCTCACGGGGGCAGCCATTGCTCAGAGAAAAGAGGCCCAGCCCGGCCCCACTGGGCCCTGCCGGATGCTGGGCCCCCTCTTCCTGTCAATCATCCCAGCGGCTGCGGAGGCTGAGGCAGGAGGATCGCAAGGTGGAGGCCAGCCTCCGCCACTTAGCCAATCGCTAAGCCACTCAGCGAGACCCTGTCTCTCAATAAAATAGAAAAAGGGGCTGGGGACAGGGGGCTCCGGGGTGCAGCCCCTCCTTGCCCCTGGATTCCATCCCTGGGACCAAAGAAGGAAGGTTCTAGAATCTTCTCTCCTAGGTTCCGAGGCTCGTTTGGCTTTTGTGATGGAATTTTTCTGTCCCTCTCCTCCCTCTCTCTCTCTCTCTCTCTCATTTTTTTTTTTTAAATAAAAATGCCGACATCTCAGCCCTTAGGTCCCAGCAGCGCAGAGCCACGGTGGTGGCAGAGAATGTCCCCTGTCACCGTGGGCTGCTCAGCTTTTCTTCTGAAGTGTCTGGCAGGAGCTATCTCTCGGTGACATGTGGCTTTCAGTGAGATTTATTCATCTCCCCCCGACCCCCAGCCCGGCTCCTGCAGGTGTGAAGACAGGCAGAGCCTTTGTGTGCCAGGCCGCGGGTCCCCTCCCTCCTGGCTCGGGTCCAGGGGCCTGTCAAGACTCCTCTGGGCCCGGGTTGTGCGGTGAGGGAGGGTGACATCTCTTGTCATCCGCAGCGAGAGACGCAGAGACTCCAGATCGGCCTCCACTCTGCCTCTAATCTCCCCTTCCACAAAGGGCACTCCCATCCGTCACTCAGGGGGACAGCCAGGGGAGGGGACCTGGAGACAATGCACCCACCCTGTCCCCAGGGAACGAGGAGAACAGCCCAGCAGCAGAGTGGGCAGCCAGAGCAGGGGACAGGGAGGCAGGGAGAACCGGCCAGCCACAGGGACCCAGAGTGCTGCCATCTTGAACCTCACTTATTGGGGACACAAAATGACAGTGCTAGCTAAGGCTCAGCACGCAGAGATGGGGAATCTGGGTGACCGTCCCTTATAAAAATAAGACAGGAGCTCGGGAGGCTGAGGCAGGAGGATCGCCAGTTAGAGGCTGGCCTCCACAATTCAGCGAGGCCCACAGCGACTTGGCGAGACCCCGTCTCTAAATAAAAAAATAGAAAAAAGGGCTGGGGACCGGGCTTCCGGGGTGAAGCACCCCTGGGTTCCATCCCGGGTACCAAACACAAAGAAGGAAGGACTCGAAATTACAGTCAGCCTCCCCAATCCTGTCCCCAGCCTCCAAAATCCTCTCTCTGCCTCTTCTTCTGCACCAACATTTTTTTTCTTTCTTTCTTTTTCTGGATCGACGGACCTCAAAGGGGTGCTCTGCCCCTGAGCTACCCTCCCCAGCCCTTTTGCTGTTTCTATTTTGAGATCATGTCACTCGGGAGGCTGGCCTCGAACCTCCAAAAACGTGCCAACCTCCTGCCTCAGCCTCCCTCCCGAGTGGCTGGGATTCCAGCCATCACACCCCGCGGCTGTCATGGTTCCTTGGTGACTCCTGGGGGGACGACGCGAGGCAAAGAAATCT